>NW_015547713.1:435899-437420 GCF_001515605.1 Sinocyclocheilus anshuiensis
GGTTGGGATGCAATTGTGTCCTAATACCGCCTCCAACCAGCAGGGCGATCCGTGCCTCCCCTCCCAGATCTGTAGGTACTCGTCTGGCCTGTCGAGTTTGATGCTTATACGGCCTGTGGAGAAGCTGCCTCTGCCTGCAGTACGGCGTTACTGGCCAAGGCCAAGGCACTGAGGAACCTGCACGAGGGTGGTCATGATCCGGAAGTTCTGAAAGAGCTCCGAACCGCTACTGACCTCATCCGCCATCTGCAGCACCCCAGCCTGCTCGTCGCCGAGGGTGGCCCCCTGCGTCCGCCCCTGCTCCCGTGCTGCATCCGCAGCAGCCTCCAGCAAGCGGCGCCGTGGAGCTGGGCATAGGCAGGCCGCCCCACCCATCCAGGCCCCCGTCAAACCTGGCGGTGAGCGAAAGAGCAAGAGGCCTCGGGACGGATGACCCAGAGAGGGAGGAAGCTGCTCTTTGGGCCTCTGCCAAACTGTGGAACCAGGTAAGCGTTGCACCGTACACTCAGAACCCTCTTCGGTCCGCTCACAAGCAGCCCGAGTTAGGTCCCTGCGTTCCACCTTGCTGCCCCAATGGGGGTACGGTGGTGGTTCCACTGGTCCCGCTTGCACAGTATCTGGTGCCTGGCTAGCGCTACCCAACCTGTCTCGTTGGCTTCTGTGGACCATCAGCTTCGGCTATGTGATTCAGTTCGCCCGGCATCCCCCCAAGTTCAGTGGCATCCGCTTCACGACAGTGAAGGCGGCTGATGCTCCTGTCTTGCATGCGGAGATTGCAGTCCTACTGGCGAAGGATGCGATAAAGCCGGTCCCTCCAGCCGATATGAATACAAGGTTTTACAGCCCTTACGTCATTGTACCCAAGAAAGGCAGTGGATTACGACCAATCTTAGATCTGCGCGTCTTGAACCGGGCCCTTCGCCGGTTACCGTTCAAGATGTTGACCATTTCTGCGGTTCGTGTTCGTAGGACGAGCATATCAGTACGAGGTCCTGCCGTCTGGGCTGTCCCTGTCGCCCCGTGTCTTCACGTAAGTTGCCAAGGCAGCCCTTGTTCCCCTGAGAGAACAGGGCGTTTGCATTCCCAACTACCTCAACGACTGGCTCATACTAGCTCAGTCTCAGCATCAGTTGTGTGCACACAGGGACTTGGTGCTTTCGCACCTCAGCCGGATGGGCCTTCAGGTCAACTGGGAAAAGAGCAAACTCTCCCCGACGCAGAGGATCTCTTTTCCCGGTATGGAGTTGGATCCGGTCGAACAGACAGCACGCCTCACAGAGGAACATGCGCGGTCGGTGCTGAACTGCTTGAATTCATTCAAGGGCAGGACAGCGGTCCCACTGAAACTATTTCTGAGGCTCCTGTGGCATATGGCAGCTGCAGCGGCAGTTACGCCACTAGGGCTGCTTCATATGAGAACGCTCCAGCACTGGCTTCATGGCCGAGTCCCGAGGTGGGCGTGGCAGCGTGGCACTCACCGGGTCCAAGTTACACCAGCCTGTCGCCAACCCTTCACCCCGT
>NW_015547713.1:437612-437848 GCF_001515605.1 Sinocyclocheilus anshuiensis
TGCTTACGAGCGTGCTGGTCCGAACGGACAACACGGCGACCGTTGCGTACATCAACTGACAAGGTGGTCTGTGGTCTGGTCGCATGTCGCAACTCTCCCGCCATCTCCTCCTTTGGAGTCAGAAGGTTCTGAGGTCACTTCGTACCATTCACATTCCGGGTCTGCTCAACCGTACGGCCAACGAGCTGTCACGAGCTACGCTCCCGGGAGAATGGAGACTCCATCCCCAGACGGTC
>NW_015547713.1:439454-439767 GCF_001515605.1 Sinocyclocheilus anshuiensis
TAAGGGCAGGACAGCGGTCCCACTGAAACTATTTCAGAGGCTCCTAGGGCATATGGCAGCTGCAGCGGCAGTTATGCCGCTGGGGCTGCTTCATATGAGACTGCTCCAGCACTGGCTTCATGGCCGAGTCCCAAGGTGGGCGTGGCAGCGCGGCACTCACCGGATCCAATTTACACCGACCTGTCGCCAAACCTTCACCCCGTGGTCAGACTTTATGTTCCTCCGGGCAGGAGTGCCCCTAAAACTTGTCTCCAGGCATGCTGTGGTTTACATGGATGCCTCCACCACCGGCTGGGGGGCCACGTACAAAGGG
>NW_015547713.1:440014-440328 GCF_001515605.1 Sinocyclocheilus anshuiensis
CACCGGCTGGGGGGCCACGTACAACGGGCACGCAGTGTCGGGGGTATGGACGGGCCCCCAACTGCACTGGCATACCTAGAGTTGTTAGCAGTGCGCCTTGCCTTGAATCGTCTCAAAGGGTGCTTACGAGGCAAGCACGTGCTGGTCCGAACGGACAACACGGCGACCGTTGCGTACATCAACTGACAAGGTGGTCTGCGCTTCCATCGCATGTTGCAACTCGCCAGCCACCTCCTCTTTTGGAGTCGGAAGGTTCTGAGGTCACTTCGTGCCATTCACATTCCGGGCCTGCTCAACCGTACAGCTGATGAGAT
>NW_015547713.1:440476-440769 GCF_001515605.1 Sinocyclocheilus anshuiensis
CTCGAGCAATGCTCCCGGGAGAATGGCGACTCCATCCCCAGATGGTCCAGCTGATTTGGAGACATTTAGGAGCCGCTCAGGTAGACCTGTTTGCTTCTCCAGAAACCTCTCACTGCTAGTTGTTCTACTCCCTGACCGAGGGAACACTCGGCACAGACACACTGGCACACAGCTGGCCGCGGGGCCTGCGCAAGTATGCGTCTCCCCCAGTGAGTATTCTCGCACAGATGCTGTGCAAGGTCAGGGAGGATGAGGAGCAGGTCCTGCTTGTGGCGCCGTATTGGCCCACTCGG
>NW_015547713.1:440788-441104 GCF_001515605.1 Sinocyclocheilus anshuiensis
GAAGGGAAGTCGGTAGGGAAGCATGATCTGGTCATCAGGTTCCTTAGGGGGGCGAGAAGGTTAAATCCTCCCCAGCCCTCCTCTATACCCTCTTGGGACCTGTCTCTAGTGCTCAAAGCACTACAGCAGGGCCCATTTGAGCCTTTGCAGTCAGTCGAGCTAAAGTTTCTTTCAAAGAAAACTCTGCTCCTGCTTGCACTGGCCTCTGAACTGCACGCATTTTCGGTCGACGATTCGTGCCTGCTGACTCCCAGGTAATCCTGAGGCCCCGGCCCAGCTATGTGCCCAAGGTTCCCACTACTCCCTTCAGGGATCA
>NW_015547713.1:441241-445807 GCF_001515605.1 Sinocyclocheilus anshuiensis
GAAGGAGGGAACGGAGACGTCACGTCCCGTCGCCACGGCTGCTGTACCACCGCTGAGCGGCCGGGTCACTGGCTTGGCTCCTCAGCGAAAAGCTGATATGCGTTGCACCGGCTGCCTTTTTATGCTCACGCTGTGATCAGCAGCAGCTGGACGCAATCATCGCATGCCAATGTGCATTGGCTCGTTTAGTTTACACTCGAAGTGGATTGGTCTCTCTAAGCGAGACCCCAATTCGTCGGTTACCGACGTGACGTCTCCGTTCCCTCCTTCAGGGAACGAGGGTTACATACGTAACCGAGACGTTTTCTGTGATAGAGTCGCTAACAGCAGTGAATAACTATGATACATATTTAGGATAGACAAATAAATATGGTTATAAACTTATTTGGATAAGTTATCATATAAATATGGTTATGGATAGGGTTAATAGAATATGTTGACATGTATACTTGCAAAGTTTTTGCACAATATAAATTTTGGTGTTGAAGCAAAACCAATGTATAAACCAAAACCTATAATTTCATCCACAGTTATTTATCTCTGTGTACTCAGTTGTTCTTTATATAGGAAGAAACAAGTATTTTAATGTGTATTTAAGTCAAATATAAGTGTTGAGAGAAGGAGACAGTCACTTTTTGTATAAGAATTACAAACTTCTGTATATTCAGAGGTGTATGTGCACCAGTTTGTGTCTGTGATTCATGTGTAATTATGTGAGCACAGTTCATATGTCATATCTCATCTCATCTCCCTTCAGCACTGGCAGATCCCATTGGGTCGTAGGTTCCGCTCTCTCAAGATATGGTTTGTGTTCCGCATGTACGGACTCAAAGGTCTCCAAGCCTACATCCGCAAGGTAACTGCCTTTAATCCATGCTGTCAATCTAGTTAGCCTTGCCAGTCACATCTTATTTGGCTCCACAGTCTATTTTGAATGATGCAAATCAGTGCACTTTTATTCTTTAAGACATCTTCATTATATGTTCTGTTCTACACATGCACTATATGCGGTCTGGTGAAGATTCTATGTTTGTTGAGAAATATAGAGCATACAGGACCTATTTTTAAACTCTTTGAATGTTCTTGTTAGTATAAAATTAGTAAAATATAATAAAGATCTATCAAAGAACATAATTTCCCGCATTTGTACTTCTTATTTTTTCAGTAATTCTGATTGACTCAGGTTTAACGGTCAGCTCTCAACTGCTGGACAGTATAGCATAAGGAATAACTGTCTGAGAATGAGGAAATTGTGTGGTCAGATTTGATTCCAGTAATCAGCATTGAAAAAAATGATTACTGATAAACTTAATCTATTTAGAACAATTTATTCTGCATGATTAGCACATGATCATTCTCTGCTCTGGTTGCTTATTTTAATCTACAGGCTGCCCTCTGCTGGTATACATGAAGTATTTCACCCAAAGATGAAAGTTCTGTTTTCTCTTTTTTAGCCTATTTATGTATTTATTAATTATTATTATTATTATTATTATTGTTATCTTTGATCGTTTTATGGCTGACATTCAGTTCAAACTAAATTTATTTTGTTTCTGATCTGTTGGGTTACAGTTTTGGGGATATATTTCACATTTCACAACAATTTCCTTCTAACTATCCATCCATACATCCACCCACTAATTATTTATTTATTAACATGATGAATGATAATTTAGTCATACAATGTTGCTGTGTCAGTTTTACACAAATTAGGTGCCTATTAGGTGCCTACTTGCATGTCTAAAATGCATTGTTCATTTTGTTTCAGCATGTAGGGCTGGCCAAAGATTTTGAATCTTTGGTGAGAGCTGATCAACGCTTCGAGATCTCAGCAGATGTTGTGTTGGGCCTCGTCTGCTTTAAACTCAAGGTCAGAGAAAAACATTCTTCCTACAGAAACAAAACCACCTCTTCCTGTGGTTGTAATAGATTGACTCTCGGAGGTGGTTAACTATGGAAAATTGCAGTATGACTGATTTTAATTTCCAACTATGTACAAAGAGAGCAGCACAAATTACACAAAATTGTGTTGATAGTAATTGCAACAGCAAAGTGTAAAATAATAATAATAATAATAACCTGTAGCTATATCTCTGCTACCACAAGACATAATACACATTTGATAAAAAATATTTTGGAGAATATACTTACCAATATGTTCATTTACATTTTGCAAACTTAAAATGCAATTATCTGCATTCAGGCAAAGGTACAAAAAAAAATAATTGTTTTAATTTTTTATTTTAATTTTAAAGTTGTAGATATTTTGTAGTGTTTTTGTCATTGTTTTAAATATGTATAGTTTGGTCACACTTTATTTTAAGGTCCAATTCTTGCTATTAACAAACTTTTGCCTCAATAAACTCCTAATTTGCTGCTTATTAATAGTTAGTAAGGAAGTTGTTAAGTTTAGGTATTGGGTAGGATTAGGGATGTAGAATATGGTCATGCAGACCATAATAAATAGTACTAATAAACAGCCAATATATTAATAATAGGCATTCTAATAAGCAACTTGTTAATAGTGAGAATTGGTGACCTAAACTAAAGTCTTACCATAGTTTTTTTTTTATTACATTTTATTACATTTTTTTTATAGGTTTTTTGTTGTTGTTGTTGTTATTTTAGTTATGTTAGTACTTCAACTTAAACAAAATGAAAATGTTGAAATAGTTTTTTTTTGTATTTTATTTTATTTTATTTCAATTAATGTTTATTTTAGTTCATTTTAATTAACAATAATAACCATTATATATATTTTGCTGGTTGATTTACTTAAACGCAGTCCAAATAATTATAATGCAATGCTAAATATATTGGACTTGCTTGAGTCAAGTGTCTTTGTTAGCACATTTTTTAGATCAGTGAGCAGTTACAAAATATCCTAACTGAGCTGTGTGTTAAACCCTGCAGGGCTCCAATGAATTAAATGAAACTCTATTGAAGAGGATCAACAATGCACGTAAGATCCATCTGGTACCGTGCCAGCTGGCAGGCAAGTTTGTTCTGCGGTTTGCCGTGTGTGCCCGTACTACTGAGTCACGGCATGTTCAGGAGGCCTGGTGCCACATCAGCCACCTGGCATCAGAGCTGCTGCAAGAACTGCCCCACTTGACCACTGTGGTGGGCATCACATGTTAAGTCAAATGGGTGATCTGTACCACGTCTGCTATCCACACTGTCCTAGTTTCACTCTACTGCTGCGATTCTTTCTACTATTTATTGTCACAATGCGTGTGTGTGTGTGAGTGTATGCATGTTGTCACAAAGGTGTCCACTTAGAGTGCAGAGTGTCTGTGTCTTTGTGAGCTTGATCATACATGTCCTCTGCTGTGAGCAGTGGGTTTTTTTTTTTAAATGTACTGTTGTACACTTGTGCACTTGAAAATGTGTCTATATTGAAAATGAAATATGTTTTATGAGATGTTCAGAGAATGTTTTCTCTGAATAATAGTACAAAGAAAGCAGAATGCTTTACCAGAGCATTGTCCTTTACGTTTTTCACTATAGCTTTGCTCACTAGTGCTGCATTTTCAAAAAGCAAAATCAAATATTCAGCCTAATCATAGCCTAATTCCTCTTTTCTGTCTTTTTCTAAAAGCATTGTTCTTGACTCAGCACAGCTGCTGTGATGAGATACCACACCAACATTCTTTGACAGTTGTTGTGCCTGACTAGTTAAAAAGATTAGACTCTGCTACATATTAAACAGTAGTGTGTATGTATTAACATTGACAATAAAGTGCATTTCTCCCAAAGTGCTGCATGTGAATTTTATATTAGTTTATTGCAAGATTTCAGTTTGTTAATTCACTATAAGTGTTCATAATCTTGTACCCTCCAGGTAGATGAGTTCCTAGACCAGGGGTCTTCAAACTCACTCCTCTGTAACAAATTAGTCCACTGAAGGCGAGTGTAAGTGAGAACCCAAGTGCAGTTTATTTCGGTGGAGCAGGCAGAGCGGTGAGCCGTGGCGGAGCAGGCAGAGCGGGCAGCCATAGCGAAGCAGGCAGAGCGGGCAGCCATGGCGGAGCAGGCAGATCGGGCAGCCAAGGTGGAGCAGGCAGAGCAGGGAGTTCAAGAACGGCCTCCATGGCCGTGACAGGACAGACCGTGAGTTCAAGAACGGCCTCCATGGCCGTGACAGGGCAGACTGCGAGTTCATGAACGGCCTCCTTGGCCGTGGCAGGACAGACAGGGAGTTCATGAACGGCCTCCATGGCCGTAACAGGACAGGCAATGAATTCATGGACAGCTTTCTTAGTCATGACAGGGCAGAATGTGAATTTGTGAGCAGAATCTGTGGCCGTGACAGGGCAGACAATGAGTTTGTGAACGGCCTCCATGGCCGTAACAGGACAGATAGTGAGTTCATGAACGGCCTCCTTGGCCGTGGCAGGACATACAGTGAGTTCATGAACGGCCTCCATGGCCGTAACGGGACAGACAGTGAATTCATGGATGGCCTCCGTGGCCGTGACAGGACAGACAGTGAGTTCATGAACGGCCTCCATGGCCGTAACAGGACAGACAGTGAGTTCATGGACGGCCTCCATGGCTGTGACA
>NW_015547713.1:446073-446964 GCF_001515605.1 Sinocyclocheilus anshuiensis
GACTCAGGCGTGGCGGCCATCTTGGCCGGGGACTCAGGCGTGGCGGCCATCTTGGCCGGGGACTCAGGCTTAACGTGAGCAGACTCTGAAATGGCAGCCATGTCATAACGAGACTCTGGAAGATCAGCTGAGACGTGACGAGACTCTAGAAGGGCGGCCATTTTGTGAAGAGTCTCTTGCGGTGCCGGCATGACATGAGCAAACTCTAGCTTGACAGACGTGACGTGAGCAAGCCCTGGGGTAGCAGACATGACGTTAGCAGACTCTGGCTTGGCAGACATGACGTGATCAGGTCTTAACATGGTGGACATGACATGAGTAAATTTTCACTTAACTGGCATGGTGTGAGCAGGTCCTGGAGTAGCAGGCGTGATGTTAGCAGGCTTTGGCTTGGCAGGCATGACGTGAGCAGAACTTGGCGTGACGACTGAGGACTTTGGAGAGGTGCGGTGTTCCTCCTCCACGACACCCACAGTGAAGGCAGAGCCACTCAACTGCAGAGCAAAGTCTATATATTCAGCAAGGGACCAGTGAACTTTTCCCCCAGGAAGCTGGGAGCAAATGGGCTCATTCAATCCATGACGAAAAATGTCCTTTAACGCCACATCATTACAGTCCACTAAATAGCACAAACCACAAAAGTCCTCCACATAGTCCTCTATGGTCCGACTTCCCTGACGAAGGCTCAGAAGGCGAACAACTGCTGGGTTCAGGTCGTGTATTCTGTAACGAATTAGTCCACTGAAGGCGAGTGTAAGTGAGAACCCAAATGCAGTTTATTTACAAAGGTCATCCAATCAATAATCCGTGACTTGACATGAACAGACTTGACTTGACTTGACTTGACATGAACAGACTTGACTTGACATGAACAGACTTGACTTGACTTGA
>NW_015547713.1:447100-468289 GCF_001515605.1 Sinocyclocheilus anshuiensis
AGACAATGGCAACATGAGGGCTACTTATAGCAGACAAGAGGGTCACATGACATGAACAAACCAATGGGGAACAAGACACATGACTAAGACTACCAAACAGAACATGACAATGAACAGAGGAACCAATAGCATGAAGACAAGAGGGCAAGGGAACCATGACACTGACAGCATGAACAATTACAAAATAAAAGACATGAAAACATGAACATGACAAAACCCAAACACCACATTACATCCTGGAGCTAAACTCCGCAGGACATCGGCCCTCCAGGACTGAGTTTGGAGACCCCTGTTCTATATATTTTGTAGGATGTTTCTGATGAAAAACACCATCCGCAGTATCTGTGCTAAGAGCACTGCCACCTACCAGTCTGCTGTACATCTGCCACAGTAACCTAAAGTGCATGATTCTTTACTATTTATAATTGTTAAAAATACTTTGTAAGTGTACAGTAAAAAAGTACTTATAAACAATTAGTAAAATATTCTTTTATATATTTATATATTATACTATATATTTATTTTATTTTTAATATATTTATATTAGGGCTGTCAATCGATTAAAAGATGTAATCTAAATAATTACAGGATGTGGCGATTAATTAATCAAGCATAGCGTTAGTTCTGGCAGGTCACGTCAGTCAGGCTTGCATCAGCTCCATTTCTACATATAAGAGGCCTATCACGGCATCCCTGTATTAGGTCTATTCAGTATTATTCAGAATCAGCAGCTTTATTGCTTTGCTCAGGTCAGGGGCGGTTCTAGGAGTACATGCTCAGAGGGGCTTAGCCCTCAGAGAGACCATTAGATACAAATATGCAAATTACCTAATTAACAGTACTTTACCGTGCTTGTGAAAACTGTATTGCTGTTTGAATATACACAAATACCTATTAAAGCTACAGAAGTTAGTTAAGAGCAGTGAGTGATTGTCTATTTATCTTTTGTTGTTTGATTAACATTATCAACATAAGAAATGCACGGTTCCGTTATATTGACACACATCCGAGGGCTTATTTTGTGCCGGAACAAGTCGGATCTGGATCTGGCACATCTGAAATCCGATCCGGCACCTCATTTGGCGGACCCCCATCCTCACGCACCAATGAAAGACGTTCGTGTTGACCTGTAGCGTGCATATATTTCATGAAAAAGCATGCATAATAATGATAATGTCAATAACTTTATTCCCTTTTAATATAAAATGATAATAAAAGTAAGAAATTAGATATGCGTGTTATCTATACCAGCTGCAGGTTTTGTAGGTTTTATTTCCACGGTAATAAACTACTTCCGTAATTGGTGGATACTGATTTGTATGTGTGATGGGAGGGAAAGCTTCATAGCCTACTTAATCGTAAATGTGGAACAATAGCGACTTCTCTCTTTTCTTTAATTTTTCCTTATTGGTTGTTTGTTTGTTTACAAAAATACTAGCTTTTTTACTGCGTACATTAACAAGTAGACTACTTATAATTAAATCCTCAAAACTTAAAATATTCTTGAAAAATGGTCGCGAAAAGACCAATGCGACTTGTTTAGGGCATGACATCCCTTTAGTTTGCTTTGTATTAAATAAAATGATTTACAGCAAAGAAACTGTTTTATAGATTAAATAAAACATACACAAACCTATATTTTACCAAAGTAAACTACTAGCCACCTGAAGAGGATGCAAAATATCCATGCTCATTACAACAGCTGGGTTGTTGCGACTGTCCTGTCCCAGGAGCTGGGTTACACAAAAACACACACAAAAAAAAAAGAAGACATTTTTTTAGAAGACATGTGCAAACTATAAAAGCAAATGATGCAAGATGTTAATCACTTCAGTTGGTCCACTAATGTGATTCTGGATCGGTCAACCCCAGTGATGTTTTGGTGCCTGGTTTTTTTTTCTTCTTTTAAGCAGCCCAGCAAAGGATGAATGCCCTGTGTTATAAACAGCGTAAGACTAGTCTTGCAAATTTAGTTCACCAGTAATATTTGCACATTAACTTCAGCTGCTTGACTTCATGGAGTAGGCTAAGGATGATTATGAACATAATATTACCCACAGAAGAGGTGCAGATTTTGCAATAAATAATTCAAATAAAAAATAAAAAAATTAAAAAATAGACTGCAGCAATTAATATTTTGTCAGAACCTCTAGTAAATGACATGCTATTTTGTTTATTTGTCTGTTCAGAATCATGATACAAAATCGTGGTTTTCAATTTATCCAGATTTGTGCAGCTCTAGGCTACTCCTATGTGTGACTGTTTCTCCCATGACATACAGTCAGAGGCGTTAGGCCCATTGAAACCTAACAAAGAGTTTTGAGCCAAGTGAATTTTGAATGCAGCTTCCAAAAGACAAAAATAGCCTAATGATATTTTTAGATTTGATACGTGCACAAAGTGCACATCATCAGCTGCTAAATTCAAATCTGCGTTCGCGCTTTGGCTGGAGCTGAGCCAGAAACAGACGCACTCACTTGCCATACATCAAAACTTTTCAGTGTTTTCAACCATATATTTATTTGATGTTTCTCACACTTAAATATACTTAGTACTAGCTAAATAAATAAATAAAAAAAGTTTGTAAAATACACACTGGAGGGGAGAAGGGTGTTCCTGCACAACCGGAGGCTGCAGTTTCAGCACCGCATTTCTAGGATCGCATTTCCAGGACCCTAGTTTTTTGTAACAGCGCCACCTACCGAATTGGATCACCAAGAACACCAATATAATATGGACAACATGGACAGCAATCAAAGTGTGAGTACTGATGTTTTTAAGTTTTATTTTATAACGTTAAAACGATGCAAACTTTACATAGCCAAAGTGAGAGCTGCTAACTATAAATTAATAATGAATCCCACGAATTAAGAATTTGTGTGCAAGTTTTTTAAATTATTACGACGTTCTTAATTCGTGGCCATGATTTAATTAAACCTTGTTGACTTAATGACTGTAATAAGTAAATCTAGCCAGCACATTAATTAAACTTAAAAAGATGATAGAAGCATGTTGATGATGTGAGATGTGTCAAATTTACCTGTAGCTTACTGTATTAGTGTGAAAACTTGTTTAATGCTCTTTTTTTTAACCATATTAGTTAAGTATAAATCATCTTTCATAATTAAACTGTGCTGACTGCCTGGTTGCACCACGATTTGTTATTAACCTACCGTTTTGGCATTGTTTTGCAGTTATGAATGAGACGTTTGGCAGTTTTAATAGTTAATCTGCAGGTCTAGACCACATACAGTCCATGGTTTTCATGTGTTAGTTTTTGTCATGTTCTGCATGGCCAATATGAAGTGATTTTATGGATTTGGTTAGTTACAGGGATCTGAGGAGCATTTGGTGGTGCTTTGACAATGTTCACGTTTATTCATCTTTACTATATTTTAACTATGCTGCAAATTATTGTATATTTATCTTAAATGTATCAATTTCCTCAAAATAATTGTTTTTGCACCATGGTTTGCCCATAGGGCGTACTCAACGGGAAGCCCTCTAAGAAGTGGTTACATACAGTAAGCTATCCTCTTCCCGGGTGCCTGTCTACCTTGACAGTGAGGAACAACAGGACATCGTGTTTGCCTATCTGAGAGGAGTACTGCATAGGACACCAACACAACTGAGCTTCACAGATGAAGTGCAGTTCATCTGTGGTGTTCTTTTTCCAGAGGTATGCCGGATCATGTAATGTGTTTGTGTGTGTTCCTGCTCCTGCACTTACAAAATCTACTGTATATAAACTGCATACTGGTGCTACTCGTGTATGGATCCATGTATAATGGCTTGCTGTTCAGTAGTGATATAATGGTATATTTAAATTAACCGTTTTGATAGGCCGTCATATATGCCCTGGCTGTCCTACGGAGTTCATCCTTGCAGGAGGCTGAGCAGGTCTTCCTTTCTGGTCCAGATTATCATTACAGGTCAGAGTAGAATATGAATTATTTTTGCATAATGCCCAGTGCACCCTTTTGTTACTGATATTTCTGTTAACCCAACAGTGATTGTTCTCTGATAACTATTTCAGTGAAGTGAAAGAATTTAATAGAAAGACTGACAAACAATTGAGGAAAGAAGGGAGACCATTCAGTTTGTGGGTATTGCTCTTATATACCTACAAATTTTGAGTTTAGAGTTAGATGTCAGTAACATGATTATTCTGTTTGGTTCTCTCTCTCTACAACCCCAACAGTGCATAAGTGTTGATCAGAAATATATATTACAATTGAACATGTTAAAGCAAATTGTTCTTATTTAATTCTCTCTCTCTCCCTCTCTCCCTCTGTTGCATGCTGGGAGTCGGGTGAGAGTGGTGTTGGTGAGAGGTGTTGTGTGGTGAGAGTTTCTAAAACTTCTTTCCTTTTTTTTTTCCTTTCTCTTTCTCAAAATTATATGGTTTGGAAAGCGTACATTTGAAAGAGCATTGTCTTTGGGTTGTGTGGTAGGATTGTGTCTTTCGCCGAGACGCCATCATTATCGCTTCGTAATGGTTTCAGGTGTGCTCCTGAAGGCAATGCCACAGTGGAAGATGTGCTTGTTGTGGTTGGGGATCAGATTGGTCCTGAAAATATTTTATCTGCGTCACGTATGAATAAAGCTGTTGTGGTATTTTTGAAAGAACAGAACTTAGTCAACCGTTTACTAGTGAGTGGTCTCGTTATTAATGAGGCTTTGGTACAACTTTCTCCGCTTTACGCACCGTCCACAAAAGTTACAATTTCAAATGTCCCACCATTCGTATCTGATGAAGTTTTACAGCGCGAATTGGCACGATTTGGCAAGGTTGTTAGTCCTTTTAAAACTATCTCGCTTGGCTGTAAACATCCCTCGTTGAGACACGTTGTGTCTTTTAGGAGGCAAGTTTTTATGATGTTGGAGTCTAATGATGTCAAATTGGACATAAACTTTCATGTGAAACATGAGGTAGGATCGTATATGGTGTATGCGACCACCGGCAGTGTGCGATGTTTTGAGTGCGGAGACATCGGGCACAAGCGTCTTGCGTGTCCGCACAAGAGAACAGGTGCAGAGAGCGCTGCAGGATCAAGGGTTGATGCTTCAGATAACACCGAAGATCTGGCTGAGGCAGTTCGAGATGACGTTGTTCCAATTGTTGAGGTGAGTGCTGTTAATGCTGATGCTGTGTTATCTGCTGAAGATATCGAGTTTGTTCCCTCAGTTTCTAATGCTGTTTGTGCTGATGGTGAGGTGGCAGTAAATGTGGAATCTGGTGTTAGTGCAAACGGTATAGTGTGTGATGTTAAAACTGATGAAGCAGTCCCTAGTACTAGTGGCGGTAAAATGTTGCAAAATAAGGAGTGCGTAAAAGAAGCAAGTCAAGGACAGTTGTGCTATGATGTTGTAAATAATGAGGAAATGGAGGATGTGTTGTCTGACGTAGAATGGCTCAACCGAGACAAATGCCATGTCTTAAGCTTACTGATGGGAGGGTGACCTCTAATGTGTTGGAAATGAGGAATCATGCCGTGGACTTTTACTCTAATCTTTATGCTGCTGGCAGCTTGAAAGTCTCCCACAATTGCCATGGGACCTCAGGTGGGGCAGAGAAGGATTTAAATTGTTGGGGAATTTTTTGGGGTCAGACAATTTCCAAAAATTAAACTGGGAGGGTACAGTAGAGAAGGTGTGTTGTCTAGATGGAAATATTTGCTACCTCAGCTGTCGTATAGGGGAAGAGTACTGGTGACCAATAATTTGGTTGCTTCTACTCTTTGGCACAAGCTAATGGTGTTACAACCACCTGTGGGACTTATAGAAGACATTCAAAGGAAGCTTGTGAGCTTTTTCTGGTCTGGACAACACTGGATTCGATCTGCAGCTTTGTTCCTTCCTGTTCAAGAAGGAGGCCGAGGATTGGTGGACATAAAATCCAGAGTAATGACTTTCCGTTTGCAGACAGTTCAGAGACTGTTGTACCATACTAATGCATCCTGGATTGAAACCTCTTCTGTTCTCCTTAGGAGGGTAGGAGGTATGGGACTGGAGAAATATCTGTTCCTAATGCAGCTCCAAGATGATGATCGGGTGGATCTTACATCATTTTATAAGTCAACTATGGAAGCATGGAAAGTGTTTACTATCTCGCGTTCATCAGATGAACCTGCTGGTCTGTGGCTATTTGAAGAACCAGTCTTTTTCAACTCCTTGCTACAATCAAGACTGATGTCTGCCCAAAGTCTACGCTCACGTTTAATCGATGCTGGATGCATAAAACTGGGACATGTCTTGAGCATTAAGATTGAAGATTTGAGTGAAAAGACTGGGGTGAGATCATTGCGACTGCTAAAGAAAGCTATTTCTGAGATTTATCAGTCTTTGGATGCGGACTACAAAACTTTCTTAAATGATCCAACGAAAATTGATCAGTGGAGGAAAGGAGTTCCTTATGTGTTTCCCTCATTAAAGGTAAAAATTGCTATGGGGGAGTGGGAAGATGATGAAAATTGCCTTTTGTCATTAAAAACCCCTCAGTTGGATGAGTTTGAGGAAGTAAAGAGAAAAACCCTTTATATTTCCTGTGTAAAGGCGTCTAATGGTCATCTTTTGAGAGGAGTTTCAGCAACAAAGTGGACTGAGTTCTTAGGAACTAATTCTTCCCCTAGAGGCTGTTGGCGGTCCCTATATAAACGACCAATTGATAAACGAACGGGTGACCTCCAATGGAGGATTGTACATGGGGCCATAGCCACGAACAGACACGTGGTGCACCTTAATCCTTCTGTAGGGGTGGGTTGCCCTTTTTGCTCAGAAGTCGAAACAGTTTTTCATTTATTTGTACAGTGTTCTCGTTTAAATGATCTTTTTATGCTTTTATCTCAATGGTTTGCAGGAATTGGTGAAGCTTTCTCTTTTGAAACATTTATTTATGGCCCAAAATATTCAGCAAGTAAGAAAAATATGTTGACTCTACTGAATTTGTTGTCTTGTACAGGAAAACTTGCAATTTGGAAGTCTAGGAAAAATAACGTGTGTTAACATGTTATGGGTCTGGTGGCAGCTCGTCTTAGGATAGAGCATGCGTATTATAAATTGGTAAAGTGTGTAGAAGTGTTTATTGATGTTTGGGGGATAAATGAGGTTCTATGTACAGTTAATGAAGATGGTGATTTGTTGATTGCTTTTAAAAAAAAAAAAAGATAGAATTTTTATAATTTTGGATTGTATTTTTAAAAGTTTTTTTCTGTGATTGAAAATACTGTTTTAATAAAGGTGTCTTTCAAATTCAAATTCTCCCTCTCTCCCTCTCCCTCTCCCTCTCCCTCTCTCTCTCTCTCTCTCTCTCTCGCGGAGTGCATGCTGGGAGTGTGTGGGAGTTGAGCGCGTCAGTGAGAGTGATTGTGGAAAACTTTGTTTTCAAACTTTTTTTTCCAACTTTTCTTTTTCCCCTCGCTAGTCAGTTTTATAAATAGTAGAAAACAAGATTTATTGCTTTGTTTGCGCGGCTTTCAGACGCCGGAATGGCGTCTGTTCCCGTGCAAGGAACGCCAACTCTGTCACTCCGGAATGGGTGCAAGTGTGTACCAGAGGCCGGAGTGACGGTGGAAGAGCTGCTCTTAGTTATAGGAGAGCAAGTGGGTTTCGAAAACATAATTTCGGCTTCACGGATGAATAAGGCTGTCGTCGTGTTTTTAAAATCAGACTCGCTTGTTAATCAGTTGACTGTGAGCGGAATGTGGGTAAAGGAAGCGTTTGTTACGGTAACCCCGCTATCCGCTCCAGCAACGAAAATCATCATTTCAAATGTTCCGCCGTTTATATCTAATGAGACCATCACAAAAGAACTGCAGAGGTTTGGAAAGATTGCAAGCCATGTAAGAATAATTCCGCTTGGATGTAAAAATAATGCGCTTAAGCACGTTCTTTTCTTTAGACGCCAAGTCTTTATGTTTTTGAACTCCCAGGAGCGTACTTTAGACGTCTCTTTCCGTGTTAATCACGGGGAGAATTCATACATGGTGTAACTTTTTGTAATAAAGAGACCTTAAAAGTCAAAAGTCTCTCTCTCTCGCTCTCTCTCGCGCTCTCGCTCTCTCTCGCGCTCTCTCTCTCTCTCGCGCTCTCTCTCGCGCGCTCTCTCGCTCGCTCTCTCTCTCTCTCTCGCGCGCTCTCGCGCTCTCTCTCTCTCTCTATCTCTCTCTCTCTATAAAAGTTTTTGTTTACATTGTATATGTATGTGTACTGTGTATATTTATTTTGTATATATAAATAAACACACACACAGTATATATTTTGAAAATATTTACATGTTTATACATTTATATATTCATATTGTTATATTTTATATTATATATAAATATATTTAATATATAAACATAACATATTTTTCTTAAATATATACATGCATGTTTTTGTATTTATATATACATAATAAATATACACAGTATACACACATATATTATGTAAACAAAAACTTATTTTGGATGCGATTAATCGCGATTAATCGCTTTTGACAGCACTAATATATATATATATATATATATTCTTGAATCATTCTTGAGTCTTGTGTCTTGCCTCTCTATAACCTTTAAAATATCTGGCTGTAATTTAGTGACTGCAAATGCTGATACCATTTGATTCCATCTTTATTTTACCTGATAATGAACTAATTACTTAAACTTAAGGGCGTTAATCAATATACAGTACATTTCAAGAAACTAAGACTTTTAAAGTAATCCACTTTTTCCATTGTATAAATATTGAAATACATTTTTCATTTATATTTTAAGTGTAAATTCATTTGTTTAAATTTAAAATTGTGACTCAAAGCAGGTATTACACACTAATTAACCTCTGATGCATTTTAAATCAAAAATCACAATAAAAAAAAAAAATGTTCCTGAGATTCAATATCTTTGATAACATGTACAAACATTACTACAAACTAAACCACCACGATCCTAGAAATGCAGTCTTGAAACCGCAGCCTCCGCTATATCATCAAACTCGGTAGGTGGCGCTATTACAAAAAAGCTAGGGTCCTGGAAATACGGTCCTAGTAATGCGGTCCTGAAACGGCATCCTCCGGTTGTGCAGGAACATGCTATTGCTGGAGAGGGCAATAATTATCTTTTCAATATTTACATAGAGACAGAGCGACACGCGTCATAATCTGAAAACCACTCCCACACCAGGGGTGGTGGGGGGGGGGACAATCCAACCCTCTCCATTGGTATTGCGCAAAGCTGCCTCCTTTGTCATTTCTGGCTTATAACAAAAAAACAGAACAATGTCTAAATGCTGCTATGTGACAAGGTTTACAGTAAACAAGCTAAAACTACATTTTTATAAGCTGTCCACCCCCCAAAAACAAGCGTTTAAGGACACAAAAGTAGAGCGCAACGTGTCATATTACTCTGAGAACTACACCCACTGGAGGGAAACGTAATCGTAATCGGCGACAGGAAACATTAATTATTTTTAACCATGTCAAGGGATTATTTCACCACCCTATGTGAACCTGAGAGGAGGAGATATATTGAGAAACAAAATTTTACTCATACTAGGGGTGGAACGGTTTGCGGAAAAAATTGAACCGTACGGTTCTCCACACACAGTTCGGCACGTGTTAGGACCACGGTTCAACTTAAATCTGACAACGCATCTGTAATATGGTTTGCTATAAATAACACGTAAAAAACAAACTGGGTTCAGCTAATATATGTTTCTGTTGATGGATGCGCATTCTGGCTTTCCAATACATTACAACAGCGATGAAAAATAAAACGTGGACAAACCATTCACTCTTGTTCAATGCGAATGCCGTATGCTGGAATATAAGCAGTCATTTATTTCGTCATCACCCGGGTGCTGATAGCACGCGTGAACAGGTGAGCTAAACTTGTTTAAGCTTTGCCAGTTTAAACATTTAAGAGCCATAGGATGCAAGCTCGCACGCACAGTGAGAAGATTTGTGCGTGCGCTCATCCGAAGCGCGCAAACTCGCGCCTCAGAACGCGAGCAAATATTAAGCTTTTTCTGAGTTATTGTGTTTAAATTGACAAATTCACACAATAATTATGTCAAAATACCCGTCTTGATAAGTAACCTATAGCAGACATAGCCGGCTGAATGTACTGTATCAGTGTACGGCAGGGCTGTCCAAACTCGGTCCTGGAGGGCCGATGTCCTGCAGAGTTTAGCTCCAACTTGCCTCAACACACCTGACTGGACGTTTCTATGCCTAGTAAGAGCTTGATTAGCTGGTTCAGGTGTGTTTAATTAGGGTTGGAGCTAACTGTACCTGAAAACTAATGTTAGACCTACCTAAAAAAACTGAAAATCACTGTTTATTTTATTTGTATCTTTACTCTATTGTATTTATTTGTGCTGTTGCTTGTAGTTAGATAGATTATTCTTATTTTCTTTATTTTTATTTGACAGTATAGTTTTTGCCTAAACATAGCACATACCGAACCATACCGAAACCGTGACTCTAAAACCGTGATACAAACCGAACCGTGAGTAAGCTGAACCGTTCCACCCCTAACTCATACTATATCATACTGAGTGTCAGGATCCCACAAGTTACCCATTCTTCCTGCTGATGCTTCACATCTTATTGCCTGTTTCGGTAGCTTATAAAAACTTAGTTCTGTTTTTTTTTAGCTTGTTTGCTGTACACCTTGTCACACGGCAACTTTTAGGCATTGTTCTGTTTTTTTTTGTTATAAGTCAGAAATGACAAGGAGGTAGCTTCCCGCAATACTAATTAAGTCAATGGAGAGGGTTGGATTATTTAACAAAGCATATGCAAAACGCTTGAACCAGACATGGCGAGACCTGGTTAACAGAATATGGAAGTCTGTTGCGCATAACCCCTATAGTCTTTGAGTTGGCTCGTGTGGTTTATGTTTCGCGCTTCAGAAATGTGACGTAATTTCTGGTAAGGGAGCATAGTGAGCGTCGATGCTCCCTGGTTTTTGCGGTGCATTGTGGGATTTTTCAGGGAGCGAACGTTCCAGTGCACTGGAAGGATTTCGCGACTGAGACAGCCCTTAAAATGCCTGACTCCCTGATCAGTGCCCTGACTACTGAACTAGGGAGCTGATTGAGACGCACCCTACATCTATTACGACTGTCGCGAATAAAGTGAAAATGAAATGAAAAGTGTCGATTACGACATTAAATTAAAATCTGCTCATGTTGCATCGCATCTCTTTTTACTAATTTTTACGGCGTTGAGCATTAAACCAATCACAGACAATTCTGTTGAGCTTATGAATGCAATGGCCAATCAGAGGGGTTCAGATTAGTCATCGCTGAAACACCGCGGAGGTGATCTGCACTCTCTCATCTCATCGCGAATTCTCTCATCATAAACATCAGTTCATATGTGTGTACGGTGTTAGAAAGACATTAATTTCACAGTGTGAACAGCTTCATTGACTATAACGGGAGCTTTTTTTTTTAGACTGCTTAAACTCGCACTGGATTCAGTGGTAATGTTCTTTGATAATGTAAATGTTCTTTGCTCACTTTTTGAATATTAAAGCTTTATAATTATTAACTTACAATGTTTTTATTAAATTCAAGTTAAATACAAAGTCAGTCACATTAAAATATTTTATGACATGACACCCATAGCCTAAGTAAGTACTTAAGTAAAAAGGCGGGTTTTATGGGTAGTTAATAGATTAAATTTTCATTAGGCTACTTTGCCCATCGCCCTATAGATCAACATGATCTATAAAGGTGCAAAATGCATTTACTTACACATATGCGAGAATCAATATATTTCATGATATAGTTAACTAGTTTGGGAATATTTCAAATATATATATAAAAAAAAATTAAAAGGAAAAATTTAATAAAACTACTAGTAGAGCAGGAAGAATAGGTTCCCCTGCACCCACTTGGCAGTTTTTTGTAACCTGGTTTTTTGGGAACCTAGTGGTGTCTAGTTACGAATTTTTGATGTTGCCGAGGTCAACTAATGTCCCATGGGGTTCGTTTGGTGGCCATCTTGAAATGATGTTATCACGAGTGATGAAAAACCCAGATTTTCATAACTCCTGAACCATACAACATACAAACACAAATGAACCCACTTTTTCATGTAATTCTGACACCAGGAATCAAATGGCAAGGTCAATGACACGATACAACCACTGTCTAGTGGTGAAAAACAGGCAAATAACACATTTTAGGCTCCTAACGTTGTAACTTTTGCTATTTTGTTCCACCATGGTTTCCTGCATTAGCCAAATGACACTAGCTTTTCTCTTAAATCAATTGCAAGGTTGTTAAATAGATGGCAATCACTCCAAGTGACATAGACGGCAATATGATAATACTAGCTAATTAAAAGCAAAAGTCATCAAAACCCCGTTTCACTGATCATCATCAATCTCCACCTCTTCAAACGTGGCCAAACGTGGTGTTTTTTTTTTTTTTTCTTCAATATCTTTGCAATGAAACTATAATCAAAACAAACCAGTACGTTGGAAAATCTAAAATATAACCCAGAAAAAATCTACACAAATCAAAGCAGAAATAGTCATGAACAGCAGCCCAATGCTGCTACTTTCCAACTCTTCGTTTGCCATCGTAGCTACTCATTGCTTACTTTTAACTGCTACTTACGCATTTCAAATATCAATCGTCACCACGCTTTTTTTACAACTGGAAATATGTCACTACATTGATAATATGGATATATAAATAATATATACTATCGTTGGTAACACTTTAGTATAGGGACCAATTCTCACTTTTAACAAGTTGCTTATTATCATGCCTATTATTAATATATTGGCTGTTTATTAGCACTAATAAAGCACATATTCTGCATGACCATATTCTACATTCCTAATCCTACTGTCAGGGATTCATCACAGTCACTTCAGTCACCATGCAGGATAATCACCCGATCACAGTCACCTGAGTTCTGATCACCCGCACCTGCTGTCACCAATCAAGCCACACTACAAATACACACACATCACAGTTACTCACTGTCCGGTTTACCATTCACTCCTATGGACTGTTTTGGACTCTCTCTACTGAATTCTCTTAGAAAGACTTACCTTCTGTTCCTCCTGCGATGCTCCAACGACTCCTTGGAATCTGTTCCACGATCTCCAACGAAACTGGCATAAGATACACACCATCAGAACTCCGATAAGAATCCTGGAATCATTCACTGTGTTGACACTCCCCTGCCTTTACCGCACCTGTTCCATTCCTCTGCTTATCCAGTCAATAAACCATCCTGTTTTGCACTTACCTGTTGTTTCCGGCCTTGCTTTGTGACACCTACCCAGTACCTAAATTTAACAACTACCTTACTAACTATTAATAAGCAGCAAATTAAGTTTGAGGCAAAAGTCATAATTAATGGTTTGTTAATATTGAAAATTTGACCTTAAAATAAAGTGTGACAAATTAACTTCTCTGCTAGATAGCTAGCTAACACTAGGTAATGTTAGCTAGCTAACTTTGCTACTTAATAACAGTGGTGGAAGTAGTCATGATTCAATGTGTGCCTGATGAGATACAAATGATTCAGATCATTTGCTCAAGTAAAAGTACTAATACCACAATGTAAAAGTATGTGCTATCAGCAACATGTACTTAAACTAACAAAAGTAAAAGTACTCATTGTGCAGTATAATGGCCCCTGTCGGTGTTTTACCATTATACAGTGTATGATGTTTATGGATTAATATTACTGCTGCATTAATGTGTATGTTGGATTTTACTGCTGATGTTTAAGGTTTAGCTAATTTTAACTACTTTATATACTGTTGGGTAGTTTATTGCACAGAAATGCATCATATTCAATAAGGTCATTTGTTTGTTGTCATTTGTTTCTCACTGTCCTGTGAGTATCTCTAAAATGTCAACTTTTCATAGCAAAAGTTACATCGTTATGAGCCTAAATTGTGTTATTTGCCTGTTTTTCACCAATAAACAGTGGTTGTATCATGTCATTGACCTTTCCATTTGATTCCTGGTTTTGTTTCTCACTGTCCTGTGAGTATCTATAAAATGTCAACTTTTCATAGCAAAAGTTACATCGTTATGAGCCTAAATTGTATTATTTGCCTGTTTTTCACCAATAAACAGTGGTTGTATCATGTCATTGACCTTTCCATTTGATTCCTGGTGTGAGAATTACATGAAAAAGTGGGTTCATTTGTCTTTGTATGTTGTATGGTTCAGGAGTTATGAAAATCTGTGTTTTTCATCACTCCTGATGACATCATTTCAAGATGGCCACCAAACGAACCCCATGGGACATTAGTTGACCTCGTCAACATCAAATATTCTTAACTAGACACCATTAGGGTCCCAAAAAAACAGGTTACAAAAACTGCCAAGTGGGTGCATGGGAATCTGTGATTTTCATCACTCCTGATGACATCATTTCAAGATGGCCACCAAACGAACCCCATGGGACATTAGTTGACCTCGTCAACATCAAATATTCTTAACTAGACACCATTAGGGTCCCAAAAAAACAGGTTACAAAAACTGCCAAGTGGGTGCATGGGAACCTATTCTTCCTGCTCTACTATACCTCATTTATACAGCCAGAGATGGGCAGTATTTTAATTAAATGTATTTAAAGTACATATTTAATTACTTTTGAGTATTTTGTATTTGTATTTTGCTGGACAAAAAAAATCAAGTGTAATTTGTAATTAAATACTTTGAGAGACAGTATTTTGTATTGGAAATAGGCTTACTTAAAATACTTAATAATACTTTTTTTTTGCTTTATTCAGCTGTATTCACTCTAAATACATTTATTGCAACTTATAACATCCAAGTGAAAGATATAACACTAACATTTCAGAAAAAAAAAAAACAGAATCAATGAAGCCATGTTCACACGTACACGGGTGTTTTTATAAACAGAGTTTTTCCTTCCATTTTTAAAAAAATTTCTGTCTGAAACACTGTCAAGAGCATGCCAAACCAACAGGTGGTGAAATAATCGCAACCGTAAAGCCATGTTGGCCAATCAGAAGCCTGAAATAGTTTCCAGTAGGTGGAGATAACAGCGCAGGCTCCGACGTAACAAGCCAGAAACTCCAGTTTCGCTGTCTACACGATAACACTGCAACCGGAGTTTTTGAAAATCTTCACCCTGGCAGGCGTTTTCAAAAATGTTCGGTTTCAGTGACCTGGCGCTGCGTCTGCATGTGAATGAACGGCCAAACCGCGTAGAAAAAGCTGCGGTTTTAAAAATAACCGCGTTCGTGTGGACAGGGCCTTAGTTGGAAAAAGGATCACCCCGTCCTAAACATGACTTGTAAACTGAATCAGGTGTAGCTAATCACCTTCTCAATGGCACACAAAGCCATTTGACTTTCAATTGTGATCAGTTGTGGTCATTTTGATCAGCTCAGCGCAAGGCACTGTCAAAAGATCTCTGGGATAAAGTTGTGGACAGGCAGGAGATGGATACTAGTGATGGGAAACCAAGGCTTTCTGAAGCGTTTGAGGCTTTCATGAAATTGTGCCGAAAACCGGCTCATTACTCGAAGCTTTTAACACAGTGTGCATTAGCGACATCTGGTGGTCAGACTTTGTTTTCTCCACCATTTCTGACAAATCATCGCAGAGCAGAGGATGGTTTGAAAAAGTATGTGACCAAACAAATCTTCAGAAGTCTGTGACATTCAAGAGTGGAATCAATCTGGGATCAATACAATATCTAATCTGATATAATCTCATTTAAATTAATTTGTGCAAATGAGACCACAACTCGTGTCACGTATAGCTTGGTCAATGGATTCACATATCGATCAATAATATAAAATATACAAACGTGATCATAATTAATAATTGATGTGGGTAGCTGAAAAAAATATATTTTGGGTGAGCTGTTATACCCTTATGTTGTGTTCGGGATCTCTGAGACCCCAGTTATAAACATGATTAAATGTCCTATACTGACAGCCCTCATAGTGACTGAATAATCCTTTTATGCATCAGGTGGGATCGTGAAGCACCAGTTTTTTTCAAACCAGCTGTCCCGACCTTCCGATACTGCATGATGTTCGAAGTTTCAAACGTCATCAATCACGTGGTGTTGTCATTTCGATACAAGCATCGGCACAGTGTGTGATACAATAGTGGTTTGAAAACTGCATCGGAGCTGCGGTATCAATTGTCCCGACTAATTTTGTAATTTTGTCTGACTTGAGACAGCGCCGACGCCACGTCACTGTCACGTGTGGCATCAAAGCACCGCGAGAGCGTTTCGAGAATAGCCGGCTGACTCAGCCGCCGCAGTTTCTCCAGAGCGGCTGCAGGAGCGCTGATGACACAGCCATTTCACGATTGGCCAGATTCACCGCATGACAACGATCACGTGTGTTTCGGGTTTATTCTAACTTTTTCAATTCCAATAATAGCCACAAATCTGTGTTTTTAGAACAGTAAAAGCTTTTTTACTGTAGTCGCAATGTTATATTGAGTCACATTTATCATAAAACACTGATGAAAGCATATATTCCCCCACTTTATTAGTATTTAAATAGTATATATTTACTTTGATCTTTATTCTTGAACAGATGGCGATGTATTACGCAGTATATAATCAGTAGATATCTGTTGCTCATGAAAACGTTTCTGAAACGTCTGTATATTTGACAAATAACCCCATCACTAATGGATACAACATTTTTTCTAAAATTTCGGCTTTATCAATGCCTAGAGGCACAGTTTAGTCTACTATTAAGAAGTGGAAGGTATTTGGTACAACACAGACCCTCCCTGGATCAGGATGTCGCTCCAAACTGGATGAAAGAGCAGAAGGAAACTGGTCAGAGAGGCTAACAAGAGGCCTACAGCAACTCTGAAGTAGTTGCAGGAATTTTCTGAATAAGCAGGATGATTTTCACATCATTTTGTAGCAAAAACTCTAGTCTACCACATCCAGTTCTCAAATGTCTTGTGGACAAATTTTCTGTATGTGTTTCATGGCCATATTTCAGTGACTTAAAATTTTTACTTTTTCACTAACCACGCATAAACGTTGTTTTCTCAAAAACACAAACATGTACATTCATGTTGCTTACATATTACTGTAGCACAGTTTGTGATGAATACAGTGTAATCAGACTTTAGCCATTAATATGTTTTTACAATACTGAAAAAAAGCACAAATATCAGGGCATGTCAAAACTTCTCCAGGGCCTCAAAATCCCCTCAGACCCCAGAGGGTTAAACTGACAATGCTTAAAACATGCGAGAATGATAAACCTTCTTGAGGAAGCAGCACTGGCCTGATGGTTCAGATAGCTGATTATAGTTTTAGGGGGGTTGAAATGACAAATAGGGGGCTGAAGCCCACCTGGACTTCCCCTGGCTCAGGAGCTAATTAGATGGTGAATTCGGCGTGCAAACTGTGTCATCTCCATTGGAAGCGTGCAATGAGGAATATTGCGAGAAGGATTTATTACCCACATGAATTTCTCACCAGATTCATGTTCGTGAACTTGAACACAAATTTGCCTCATTGATCGATATAAGCTGCTAGATTTGGAATTGACCTGAGTGAGCACTATAGCAGCGCAATATTATTGACATTGACTGCGTTTCCCAAAAGCATTGTAAGCCTAACGTAGACCCATTGCCAACAATGGACTCTACGATCGACTTAGCTTATGTTGCTTTTGAAAAACACAGCCATGGACTCTTTGCCGACAAATCATATATCTCAAGTTGTGCTAATGTGGCTGTCTCAAGAACAAATTTAGACGAGATCTGCCTTCTGCGCATGCAGGAGTAGAATATCAAGAAGGGGATCAAGCATCCACGTCACAGCTTGGATATATTTCACCCTCTATTCACCTCTGAATGTCCTCACGAAGCTAAGCTAAGTTTTCTTCTTTTATTCTCATTGCGTAAAAGCTATCAGGGTCAGGGGCGCATTAACGCACGGGGTTCAATGGGCTAAAGCACAGGGCCTACACTATATGTGGGAGTTTGCAGCAGTGACAACAGCATTCTGTAAACAAACTCACACACTCATTTTCAGCGATGATCTACTTGTAGTATATATAGTGAATGGTTCGGTTTGGTTTCCCCCACACAGTGTATAGTTGGTATGTTCTACCAAGATACTGTGAGCGAAATGCACAATGCGCTAATAAAGAAGCCTAGCACGAGAACTATTCTGTGTACATGTCTTTATGCTACGATTTAATTAATTAAACGCGAGCATGGCATGTTTCAAAATAAAAATGCAGTTAGCAACCACCAAACAGCCCACATTTATGCCAACTTGCCGCTTATAAAAGAAGAGTACCCCTTGGCTGCTCTCCTCCTTTAAGGGGCATGCTGCTCTTCTTACCTGATCGCAACAGAAGAGCACCCCTTCGCTGCTACTCTTATGTAAGGGGCATGCTTCTCTTCTCAGCCACTTGTAACAGAAGAGCACCCCTTTGCTGCTACTCTTCTCCTGTAGGGGCACGCTGCCCCAGCCTTTGCTATTACAGAGGGACATGCTTCTCCTTTCAGTTTGTGGTTGGGGGGTTCTGTTCTGGTTACCCAGAACAGAAACTTACCACCAATCCAAACTGTGTGCTAACTGTCAATCATCTTTGACAATAGTGGTCCCGGAAGAAATCAAGCATAGCATTAGTTCTGGCAGGTCACATCAGTCAAGCTTGCATCAGCTGACTTTCAACTGATCCACGTCTACCTATAGAACCCTTTTACGTTAGTAAACATTGTGACATTTTTCATGGGCGGAGCTTAGGTGGAGGCAGAAAAATTCCCCTGACTGCTTTACTAACGCTAGCTAGCAGGTTTTGTTTGCTTGTTTTTTTAACAATGATGGGAGAAAATCAGATTTTATCTTAATATGTAATGTCACTCACTGTCTGGGATCGTGATTGTTATTTGAAAATGTTAACTTTAACGGAAGGAACCAGATTGGCCGACTCTTACACACTCACTCAATGGAAGGACAATCTGACAGGAGTGGCCTGACACACCTACCAGATCCGAGCATGTATAGTAAATAGAAACTGAGGGCATATAAATCCTATATGCCCTATAACTATGTACTAACAGTAGCAATTGTAAGCAAATGCAACTGCTTGAACACACACCTGAGACATAACATGGGCCTTCACTGTTCCCTCTCTCTACAATCGCACTTATGGCAATGGTAGAAAGTGAGACGACACAAACGGTTTCCTTTATGTTTAGTCTCTGGTCGTTAGTTACCTTGTTCCCCAATTTCTGATTAGGGCATGTATGAGAAATATTTAGACTTGTAACCAAACCATAATCCATACCAACAAAAGACAATAGTTTATTTAACCTTAAATTATATGAACTGTGCGTTGCAAATGCGAGCATTTTTGATGATTGTTTCTGTCCAGTCCACTCGTTGTATTGCCTTTAACCACAGTTGTCATCTTTTTTTTTTTTTTTTGCCTGGCAATGGCATCAGGTATGCAAAAAAATTTCAAATTGGAGCCTGTACTCTATCGATTCTGACACTCAACAACACAACAAGATGACATTTTAAGCTTCTTATGTAGCCGACTCTGTGCTGGTTTGTACTGGCCGCCTCCAGTTATCCCTTTGTTTTGCCTCCAGCTAATGCTGTGACGTAATTGCGACGTTGGCACTAAAAGGGTCTATAGGAATATGAAATCCCTATATATAAGGTTTATTCAGTATTATTCAGCAGCTTTATCGCTTTGCTCAGGAGCAAATTACCCTCCTCCATCCCCAGCTCCTCCTTTGGTCCACAGTCAGGACTTGGCTTTCTCATATTCCTCAGTTTCCCTGCATTAGTGTAAAAGATCCATTTATTGATGAGTTACATATTGCAGTGACTATTCAAACCCAGCAGATGGCAATATGGCTTCAATATCAATCTGATTTTCTTGCTGCCGTTTCCTGTCCTGGAGCAGTGGAAATATATGGAAATATATTAAATATAAAATATAATGCACAGTGGATGGGTTTCCCGCAAAGCTGCAAAGCACACCTTTAAAGCTGTTGTACTGTGTGTTATTTTAAAACAGTGCAACGTCATACTGGAAGCTGTCAGGCTCAAGGTGCTGAAAAAAGCCCAAAACTCACAAACTCATTAAACATGATAATTGCATGTTACCTTGTTGAGGCACAAAGAGTCATTACTTAATGCACATGAAATATTATAGCTTTGGCAAGATATGATTACAGAAATGTTAATGTTATCTACATAGATAATCCTGAGAGTAGCCCAAGACAGACACATGTAATGTGATTACACACTCTATTTTTTTGGTTGGAAACTTAACAGATGCACACAGAACAACATTACAGAAACATCCACTGCTGCATCTGGATTATAATGATCTACTCTATACACATCTCCATATACATATCTATACACATCTCTTAGTGCATTCAAATAATTTGGTTTGAGCCTCCAGTTATCCCTTTGTTTTGCCTCCAGCTAATGCTGTGACGTAATTGCGACGTTGGCACTAAAAGGGTCTATAGGAATATGAAATCCCTATATATAAGGTTTATTCAGTATTATTCAGCAGCTTTATCGCTTTGCTCAGGAGCAAATTACCCTCCTCCATCCCCAGCTCCTCCTTTGGTCCACAGTCAGGACTTGGCTTTCTCATATTCCTCAGTTTCCCTGCATTAGACTCCTTTATCTTGAATTATGTTGTTACATTAAATTGTCATTAATAACTTTAACGATATCTGCTACAATTGGGTCTGTTATGTTTACCTTAGAGGGGTTATTGCTGCATGGATAGGCAGGGAGTTTTTGCCCAGAACAGAACCATACCGCCAACCCAAACTGTGTACTGTCACTCATCTTTGATGATAGTGGGCCTGTAAGAAATCTAAATATTCATATATTAATCGCACATCAAATTTGGCTGAGAAATAATTTTAGTACATCATTAAACTAAAAGAAAATGACTGTTTTTTTTTTATGTGATTTTATTTCAGTTAACATTTATTTTAATGACAATGTTACAATGAATGAAGAACTCACTATTTTCACGTATTAACAATGTCGAGACTGCATACCATAAACTATAAAATATGTTTGAACTATAAATGAATAGTTTGCAAATGTATAATTGCTTTCTTACTGTATACTTATTTTAAAGTATATATAAGTATATAATTGCTATATATATATATATATATATATATATATATATATATATA
>NW_015547713.1:468309-472841 GCF_001515605.1 Sinocyclocheilus anshuiensis
ATATACGGAAATATATTAAATATAAAATATAATGCACAGTGGATGGGTTTCCCGCAAAGCTGCAAAGCACACCTTTAAAGCTGTTGTACTGTGTGTTATTTTAAAACAGTGCAACGTCATACTGGAAGCTGTCAGGCTCAAGGTGCTGAAAAAAGCCCAAAACTCACAAACTCATTAAACATGATAATTGCATGTTACCTTGTTGAGGCACAAAGAGTCATTACTTAATGCACATGAAATATTATAGCTTTGGCAAGATATGATTACAGAAATGTTAATGTTATCTACATAGATAATCCTGAGAGTAGCCCAAGACAGACACATGTAATGTGATTACACACTCTATTTTTTTGGTTGGAAACTTAACAGATGCACACAGAACAACATTACAGAAACATCCACTGCTGCATCTGGATTATAATGATCTACTCTATACACATCTCCATATACATATCTATACACATCTCTTAGTGCATTCAAATAATTTGGTTTGAGGTCTGAGTTCTGTTCTGCTTCTTGTGACCTACAATGAAACAAGTAATAATATACTACAGAATAGACTTCCAATGAATCTGCCATTGGAAGACCAAAATAATAATGATATTGAGGAGGAAATGAGAGGTGGTGCTCATTTAGCAGATACTCACTCAAATGTCCAATAATTTGCTTTGTTTATTTGTTTGTTAGTTTGTTTTAAATGTAAAAACTCAGCTGTTAATTTAGACGTGACATTTTCAGGTGCTACAGTGTTCATCTATGGCAGCTCAATCACATGATTATTCATGAGACTAGGTGGCCTTATTAACAGGAAGAATTAACAGAATGGAAACGAACAGCAAGGAAATTAAGAAGTGAAAGGATGCATAACACAATTAAATCTGACAGAATTGAAATAAGAGCTCAAATTCAGTGACAGACAGCTTACATTAGGATGTTGCTATCATTCTGATATTTTTAACCATCCTTTGAAATCTTCTGAAGGACATTACAGAAGACTAATAAGAAAATTGAATTAGGACACAAGATAAAACAAACTGAACAAAAAATATCCATCCATCCATCTAACAAACCACTGGTTGCATGGTTGCTTTGTTTCTGTGTTTGGATGTCTGTTATTGGGTGTGTTAGCGTATCTGCCACCAATGCATTTGTTTTATTAGGTGCGCATATATTGTCTGTGTATCTCAAGTGTTGATTGACTAGTAAATGGGCTGTATAGAGAGCTGTCACATAGTACTGATGATCTCTGCTATGTTTCATCCTCTGTTATTAAACAGAGATGCTGTTGAAACATGTTGACATATGAAATACTCCTGTCATCATCATAATTCATATTTAATTTGATATCACTCAGTAGATTTACTCTAAATGTGTTTCATTTTTCAAAGGGGCCACATAATGTGAAAAATGGTGGTGTGATTGCATCATATCTGTCACCAGTTCCCCAGCGCCACTCACCCTCAGCACTACACATTTCGTCAATTCCAATGGAGAAAACTACCTGGCTACTCATCTGAAATACTCACCTGATTCATGTCCTGGATCCGCTTCTGTACAACACTGTCTAGATCTGCAAATCAGCATCCACCTGCAACAAACCAGAGAACTGCTACCTGCAAGTTAATTCCATTGAAATCAACTACAAAACCTGTGAATAAACATCTTGAGATTGAGTTTATCTGAGTCCTGTCTGTCCGTTGTCTTCTTCCTCCATGTTGTGACAGAAGACCAGACCTTAAAATAAGCCAAGGATCATGTATTGTGCTGCAGGAAACTTTGTGGAGGATATCCTGTGCTCAATTTATCAAGACGGCTACAGTATTGAAAAGTATGTGGAGGAGTTTGTGCAATTTTGCCACTTATCTACCTGGAATGACCAACAACTAATGGATCTATTCTGGAGTCGATTGTATTCACATGTCGCGCTACAAATACCAGCGGGAAATTCTAACATCACCCTGCCTCGCTATTTGGACCTGGTGCTGTGAATGTGTGCTTTCACTTTCACATTTGGGGAGGTCGGTAACAATGAGATCCCACAGCGGAAATCCTCGCAATTTATTCCTCCTATGTCCTTAATGCTCTCCACAAAACCAAGCCCCCTTCCAGAATGTTCTCCAGAGTCCATTCCTGAATATCAGCCCTGCACAAAGTTTGATAAAACTTCTGCATTCCACTTAACCACAGCCCAAAAGAGGAGGATTCCCATATCCAGAGCACGGAACGCTATTTCCAACAGTGTGGACCTGATGTACAAAGTAGCAGATCCTCCCTTCATGTCGATCCGGGTGGCTTGGAAGAAATTTTTCCCTTTATGGTCCCAACATCCAGAGTCTGCTACAGCCCATGAGCTCACTCCGGAATCTTCTTCAGAGTCAGAACTCAGTCCCGAGTCTGCTAAAGCCTCAGTTTTCCATTTATCCCCAGCTCAAAAGAGGAGGCAGAGAAAGAAAAAAGCATTCTGTAAAGACTCCAGTCCCAGAACTCAGCCCAAAGATAACTCCACAGCTTGTGTTCAGTCCCGAGATGGATCTAGCCCCAGAGTTCAGCCTTGATAAAGATCCAGCATCTGACCACAGTCCAGTATCTGTTTCAACTCCAGGTTACAATCCTAAGCCCTGATCATAGCCCAGTGTCTGAAATTCCGGACCCTGTGTTCACTTTATCCACTGATCACAGCCCAAAGTTTATCACAGCCCAATGTTTATTCCAGCCCCTGAGTCGGCTCCAGTGTCTGCTCCAGCTCTAGTCTGCTCCAGTGTTGGCTCCAGCCCCTGAGTCCACTCCAGTGTCTGCTCCAGCCCCTGAGTTCGCTCCAGTGTCAGCACCAGCTCCCGAGTCCGCTCCAGTGTCGACTCCAGCTCCTGAGCACAGTACAGAGATGGCTTCAGTCCTTGAGTTCAGCCCAGTCCCAGTGTTCAGTTATGAGTTCACTCTAGCCCCAGCATTCAATGATGAGTCTGCTTTATCCTCAGAATTCTGCATCAAGTCTATTCTGACCCAAGAATTAGCCATAGAGGCCAGTCATCCCTGTAAGAAAATTCTCCATTCACTTTCATTCTTTGAGTCCATACGAGAATTCCCCCCAGACCAAGTTTCTGCCTCTGACCCAAGTCCAATGCAGGCTCCAGCCCCTGACCAGAGTCCAGTGCATTCTTTAGCCCCTGGCCCGAGTCCAGTGCAGGCTCCAGCCCCTGACCAGAGTCTAGTGATAGCTCAAGCCCCCAAATGCAGCCCAGAGATGGCCCCAATGCCCATTTTCATCCCAGAGATCTGTATAGAGGAACATCTTCTACTGATTTCTCTCCCTGTTATGGCGGTGGCCATAATGTGTGTTCGGGCAGCACACTGCACTCGTCCCTCGTCACGGCCAGGAGTGCCGTTCCCTGTTCCAATGACTCCAGTTCCCTCATCACGTACAGGAGTGTCGTTCCCTGTTCCAATTACTCTAGTGAATCTAGTTCCAGTGTGAAGTCAATTTGATCCCTTGTTCCCATATGATGGCTATGGATGCCGATCTGATCCCTTGTTCTCAGAGATTTCCTGTAATGGCTACAGAAGCCTGCATGTATTCCTCTTCATCAAGTGGTCGCGAAAGAGCCAAGGAGAATGCTATGAGGTCATATCCTCAGAGTTTACCCAACCCAACCACAAAGGTTGTATCTTAAGATCCTGTCAATCTCAACACTACTGCAGTAGAGGTAACGGAACCTTCTGCCGGCTTCATTGCGACCACAGAGGGTGTGTCTGAACCCTTCAGCCAGCTTCGGCACTACCGCAGAGATCATATATGAACAGCCTGTCTGCTACAAAAGGATCACAGAGATCATCCTGGGAAACCCTGCTGTCCCAGCCATGGCTGTGGAAAACACTTCTGAACTCCCTGCCTGTTCTGACACAATCTTTGTGGCCAATATTAACCTCTCTGCATTGTATGTTTCTGTTGCATCTGATCAGCTATGGTGGTCTTCTGCTCCAATGTGTAGGTCTTTAAGCCTGTCTTTTCTGCTATGGTGGTCATCTGCTCCTCCGTGGGGGTCTTCAGTCCTGTCTGCACTGCTGTGGTGGTCATCTGCTCCACCGTAGGGGCCTCCGGTCCTGTCTACACTGCTTTGGTGGTCATCTGCTCCACTGTGGGGGTCTCCAGTTCCGTCTGCATTGCTGTGGTGGTCATCTGCTCTGCCGTGGGGGTCTTCAGTCCTGTCTGCACTGCTGTGGTGGTCATCTGCTCCGCCATGGGGAACTTCAGTGACATCCGCTCCACTGTGGTGGATCCTGTATGCAGGGATTAAAGTTCCATCACTACGACGGATTTCCGTCAGTTCATAAAGACAGTCACTTGCTTCATTCCTGAATGATTCAGCTGTTCGAACAAATCAATTGAATGAATGATTCAGTGATAAAATCAGTGACTTGCCACCAACTGCTGGCGGATTTAGTTAGATTTTTAGCGTATAATTTCAGTTATTTGAATCATTTAATATTTCTGTATTCAAAATGTTATATTTAAAACATTAATCTCCACATGAATG
>NW_015547713.1:472859-475974 GCF_001515605.1 Sinocyclocheilus anshuiensis
TTTAAATAGAAATTTTAAAAAGATTATAAACATAAATTTTTGAATTTGACATAAGATGAAAATTATGTCATTACAAAGGTAAAAAGAAAATAGTCCTGTAAGTCACTTTAAAGGGTTAATTCACCCAAAAATGAAAATTAGCCCACAAATTACTCACCCTCAAGTCATCCTAGGTGTATATCTGAGTTATATTAAAAATTGTCTTTGATCTTTCAAGCTGTTTAATGCCACTCAGCAGGTGTTGCATGCATCAGTAGCACCCATCCATAAAAAAGTGTCTCACACGGCTCCGGGGGGTGAACAAAGGCTTCCTGTAGCAAATCGATGCGTTTTTGTAAGAAACATATCCATATTCAAAACGCAATAATCCCTTTAATGTAGCTTGCGCCAGCAGTCCTACACGGAAGCAGCTCTGGGCGGATGACGTATGAGTTCAGCGTTCCATTCAATGCCATCCATTGAAGGGGAGTGTGGTCCATTACAAGGGTAAAGGACCACCTGTAAGGAGGTAATAGTGAATACCAGGACTGCCCATTTCCTGGGCTTCTCATTCCACAGCTGCGTAATTGTTCTCTGCCGGGGACAGTTTCCGACTTAAAAAGAGAACAGGATGTTCACCCCAGAACTCTTGGGAAAGTACAGCTCCAAGAACATAACTGGGTGTGTCCGTCTGATCAAGGGCAGGGTGAAGTCAGGTGTGTGGAGGACAGGCTCAACGATCAATGTGTTCTTCAGAGACGCTTTTTCCACTGCCAGTGACCACTGAACCTTCTCAGGCTGTCCCTTCCAGGTCAGGTCGGTTAGTCGGCAGGCTAGAGAGGAGAAGTGAGGAATAAAATATTGATAATATCCTGCCAAGCCCGGAAAGGCATATACCTGGCTCTTGGTAGTGAGCAGTAGACTACCACAATCTTGTCCTACTGGGGTTTGATGGGGTTGGCTGTGAGTCCAGCCCTCCTGAACTCCAACAAGACCTTCTGATGATTTGTGAGATATTCCTCCCAGCTCTCTGTGTGGATGACAGCATAATTGAGGTTAGTGGCAAAAGTGTGATACGGTTGGAGAATGATATCCATCATCTACTGGAAGGTGGCTGGCTGAACCAGGCCTTCCCTAGCCATTCGATTAGTTCATCCACATGGAGCATGGGATACCCATCGAAGGTGGAGGCCTCGTTTAGTTTCCTTAAGTCATTACAGAACTGGAAGGTGCAGTCAGGTTTAGGGACCATTGCAATGGGGATGAATCAAAGGCTGTAAGGCTCTTTGATGATTCCAAGCTTGTGAAACTGTCACATAAGACACATGTTTTAACCTGCCCAATATATTATAATGGTTTTATCTATATTGGAGTTTTAATAGGTGTACATGTTATCTTCCTCTTATCTATTTTATCTTCCTCCTTATCTATTTTATGTGTATGTCTTTAAGTGATCTTGGGTCAGCCTGTCATGTGATCAGTCAGAAATAGGAAATGGACAGCATAAAAGAGCAGCATGCCAAACAAACAGGGTCGCTAACACAATGACCCATTGTTGGAACCAATGGACTCTATGCTTTAAACACCCTGTTTTATAGTGTTGTTTTAAGTTCAGTGTCGAGATTGTAATGTAACTGTGGCCAACTTAACTATAGGAATTTAATTGAAAATTAATGTGGTGTGTCGTGTACCAGGGTAATTATTAGTTCATTTGGTTAAGAGTTATTGTCCGGTGAACAGTAAGCCTTGAGGTGGAATGCCCGCGAGTGGATCCGGCAACATTCCGTAGGCAGTGTCGAAAACACAGGAACAGACCATCTCGGAAGCACTAAGTACCCGGCAACTCTCCGTAAACCATGCCAGGCAAACGCTCCGCAGTATGCACCAGGAACAAATGCTCTACAGTCTGGGCAAGGAAGATCCGACAGAGTGGCAAGTAATCCCTCTTTTGGTGCTGTACTACTCAGTTTAGCAAAACCAGCATGCATTTGATTCCAGCTTGCCCAAGAATCTACTCAGCGGCGGCCTCTATTGTTGTCTGCACTCTCACAACTCAACGCTTCACTGTTACCCTTTTCTCTCACTGCTTCCACTTCCTCTTATCTGGTTATTTACACTCATGATCTTCCATGTCTTTCTCCCAATTGGCTCTTGCATTTGACAATTAAAACTGTATGGTTCATCCTGAAATTGTCACAGTAAATACACTTAGTTAATTCACTTTATAACTCTTGTATGTCTCATCATTTGAAACACTCCCAAGCTCTTACAGCTTAATCTGACCCAATTTTAACAATTGTAACATCTACCAATAGGGTCAATTGTTACAAGCTTGAGCATTTTCCAAACTTCCTCCTCAATAGCCTGTCTTTGAGGCTCTGGTATTCTGTAGGGCTGCTACCTACTTGCGTTTTGCCCGGGTTCTCTGAGAATATATCTGTAATGTCTTGATTACTTAATTTTAGGGAATTAATTATTATTAATTAATTCAGGTTTTGAAAGGACTCGGATCTGAAAATTCGAAGTCCACCTGATTAGAACTGATTTGAAATTTCAATAGTTTGCACCTTATCAACGGTCGTCCAGCGAGCCGTTAATGTCCGTGTATCTTAATCTGACTGTGTATTTTCCTTGGCCACAGGATAATACGTTCTGTGATAAGTAAGCTACGAGCTAGGTAGCAAGGATCTTGGCAATGTTTCACTTTAAAATTATACGACACCAGACAATACTTCTTTATAAATGAAAACGAATTTATTGGCTATTCTAGATTACATTAAAACTAAGCTAAAACACACATACACACACACACACATTTACAGCTCAGAAGAATGAAGGAATGAGTTAACGGAGCGGCATGAAGTTTTCTTGGTTCTAACACTCGTTTCCACGAGTGGTTTTAAATTCAGCCTGAGAGAATTCACAAAGCAGATATTTTCTTATCTTTACTGCTTAACTCAATTCACCAGCGTCAGTTCAGCAGATAGAAGATTTTGTTTGTACTTGCGTTTGCTGAAAGCTGAGTTGTTCCTCGTGGCTACTGGAGGGGATTCCGTGGCTGATTGGCTGTTGATCTGGCGCCGGAATGACGTTTGGATGACGTCCTTTTGGGGAAGCCCTCGTTGGATTGGTTGGT
>NW_015547713.1:476752-477577 GCF_001515605.1 Sinocyclocheilus anshuiensis
ACGACACCAGACAATACTTCTTTATAAATGAAAACGAATTTATTGGCTATTCTAGATTACATTAAAACTAAGCTAAAACACACATACACACACACACACATTTACAGCTCAGAAGAATGAAGGAATGAGTTAACGGAGCGGCATGAAGTTTTCTTGGTTCTAACACTCGTTTCCACGAGTGGTTTTAAATTCAGCCTGAGAGAATTCACAAAGCAGATATTTTCTTATCTTTACTGCTTAACTCAATTCACCAGTTCGGCACCCATTTCAGCAGCTGTAAGATTTGTTCGTACTTGCGATTTGCTGAAATCTGAGAAGCTGAGAGGTTTTCTCGTTCCTGACGCAGGCTTCCTGGTTTGGCTGCTGGAGAGAAATTCCGTTGCCGATTGGTTACTGCGGTGACGTCAGGATGACGTCCCTTTTGGGAGATCCCTCGTTGGATTGGTTGGTTGCCGGGTTACGGAAGAACCTCGAAGTTCGTCTGAGAGAGTCTGCTTTAGCAAGACTTTGCGTTCTGCAGAGTTACAAGTGTTTGAGTTCGTAGATGGTTGATCGCCTGATGGTTCAGCTTGTGAGCACAATTTAGAGTGCTCTCCACACGGCGACAAGGCCTTGCTCGAGAAAGCAAGTGGCGAAGAGCCTGCGTTCGGGAGAGCAAGCGGCAAAAACCTTCACTCGAGAGAGTAAACAGCGAGAAGCGATTGAATCTGAGATTCAAAGGGGTTTTGATCCGTGGCATACGTCCAACCTACGGCGCGATCTGCCAATCGGCTTCTTGCAAGGCGGAGCGTGCACACATTTAACAAGAGGCTTCAATTCATCACA
>NW_015547713.1:477633-481408 GCF_001515605.1 Sinocyclocheilus anshuiensis
CATATTACACACATTTTAATAACCTTATTTCCTAAAAAGGGTAATAAACACTGATTAAAGTTGCACCGTTTACATGAAACACATCAAGCATATATATAAGACATACAACATATTATATATTATTTGGGTTGACCTGTTATGCGCATAACTGATTATCTGTTGAAATTGTCTGTTGTAAGTTTCGTGTTTCGTGTAACATATTATTTGTGAATCTGGTTGACCTGGTCATGCCCATGTCACGAGTTGGGTGTCTGCCATTCTTCTCCTGGACAGAGAGCTCTTAATCTGTCGCTTTCTGTTTATCGGATTTAGCAATTTATGCATTAGACGGTCATGGGGTCCAGGCGAGTCTGTCGCTGGAACATTTCCAGATACCATGTTCTTCGTTCTGTTCGTTCTGTTGATGTGATGGGAATCATGTGTTAGTCACGTATAGATCCCGTGTGGCCTGAGGTTAGTTCATTTAGTTCATTTTTTTCCTGTTGGATGTAAGAGTTCATTCATTGGTGGTCTCAAGACATCGTGGTTTCTATATGTTGTGAACGAACTTTCCAGTCCTGATACAAAGAAAGCTTTGTTGTCTCCTGATTGAATTAATTTGAAGCCTCATGATGAGTCGATTCAGTGGCATATCACAGTCCTGTGGTTTGTGGTATTAAGAAATCCCTACAGTGATGTTTGCCAGAGTTTCCCTGTAGTGGTAAGGACACTCAGAAAATGTTCCTCCAAAATTTAAAGAACAAAAAGAAAAAGGTTTTGATCCCAAAAGAAATAATTGCATGCAATGGTCTGTGTTTATTGTAAAGTAGTCCTCGAGGATAGCAATAAACATTAAACAGATAAAGTATAGGGAAGCAAGCCCGTCGAGTCCTGACACGCTGAGTCCATTCGGGCCGGGCTCGGGCCATTTTTATTTATTTTTTAAGATTGGGCTCGGGTCGGACTCGGGCTCATTTAGCTTCTCTCCTTACTCTTGTGTCCATATACGCGCAGAGCACACATAGGCTACAGTATGAAATATTGTTATATTGATTATATTATAAATATTAGCCTATACATCATCTACGCAATACGCAACTCATACACGCACTCATTAGTAGGCTATACAGGTGACAGTTGACCATGCAGAGCATCAGGGAGAAGTTGGAGAGTGGGGAGTTACTAAAAGTTCCCAATGCTTCGGGAAAAGCTGCAAGTGACACTGCAGAGTATATTTTTTAAGTGTTCATATGTGTAATCGCTTTGTTAGTTGAATTAATTAGTTACCATACAAATAAATAACCGCTCCGGCACTCCCACGGACGGTTCACTCGCGCGCAGGTAACGAAAAAGTAAATGTGCTAGGTGTGGGGGGGGATCATGAATACAGAAAGTGTGGGGAGGGAGTGAGACCAAAATGTTGCAATTGTGGAGGAAGCGATAGTGTTGCATATTGGGGATGTGAAATATATAGGAGGGAAGTGGAGGTGCAGCAGATTAAAGAAAGGGGAAAAAGTATCATATGCTGATGCAGTTAGGTTGGTAGGACAGGAAAAGCAAAATAAGGAGGAAATTAACCCTCATCCGTCCCTCCCGAACCTATAACAAAAGTGTCCCTCGTGGGTCAAAATGACCCGAAGGCCAAAAATGACACTATTTATTTATTTTTTGGTCCAGAAAGCTTATAACTGCTCCAGGTGTGTGTTCACGGTGTGTTCGTGTTCACTGCTGTGTGTGTGCACTTTGGATGGGATAAATGCAGAGCACTAATTCCGAGTATGGGTCACCATACTTGGCCACATGTCACGTCACTTTCACTTTCACTTTATATTGGTTCATTTTTATACATTTTTTTATGTAGGTTTTTTTTTTAATAGATTTTTATTTTATTCACATTAAATTCTGGATATTTTTATGCAAATTAGCATATTTTTGTACACTTTTTCACACACACACACACACAAAAAGTAAGACAATTTCTGCATATTTATACTTCGGTCACTGAAGTCTCTTTCACAGAAATTCCGGAAAATACATGGATAATGTGTCCCGGGATTAGACCCGGTATCGTTTGATTGTGGTTCATTCATACCGCCAGTGATTTTCAGAATCTGTGTGTGCGTTCACACACATCCCGTAAAGACACGTGACATTACGATGTGACGTGTAATGTGACCCGTTCTGTTTCATTTAAGCTGGCAAATGATCAGCGCAGATAGTGAGGAGCTACCTGATCTCTGCTTCATTACAGTTTGCACATATTTTTTCGTCGCGAACGTTGATCTGCCTTCAAAACACCCGGTAAAAGAGTCCAGTTCTGATACAAAGAAAGCTTTGTTGTCTCCTGATTGAATTAGTTTAGATCTCATGAGTAGATGAGACAAGACTGACAGGAAATCGCCCCCGAATATTGGAGTCATGTGCTGGGATGATTCCATGGCATATCAGTGTCTGTTATGGATAGAAATCCCTACATATCATTGAACTTATGAAGCAGGTGTTTGAGGTCATTTGGTTTGCTGAAAAAACTAAAGACCACCTGGATAATATAACACAACAAAAAGTAGATAGAGCACAAAGCAAACCGGCAAAGGCATGAGGGAAGAGAGCACAATAAATATGGAGATAGCACACAAGAAACAGGTGAAAACAACAAGATAAATAATGACTAGACAATGATTAAACAAGGGAGTGTGGTAAACAAGGAGGCAGGACAAGGTAAGCACATGCCCAACATAAACAAAGACAAAGCCATGTGTTCACACACAAAACAAACAGAGAAACATTAAGGATGTTGGAGAGAGCTGGAGCAAGAACGGCTTCCCCAACAGGGAATAAGCTGCTTAAAAGTGGACGACTACTGTTTTGCCCAAAAGACACAGCTGGGTTAGTCATACATGCTGCACACAGCTGCTTCCAGGATTTCGATAACCCAAAAAGAAAGCGAGCTGAAAACAATGCACTTTCAGTTTAAATTCCAACCATGCATGCAACTGGCAGTGCCCTCAGGAGCAATTCGAGTGTGCTTAATGCCCAAACACTTAACACACTTAACGTGTGTATCTGTCACTCAGTTATAAAATGATAACCCAGTGGCATACACTTCCAAAATGGCATTGTGTTCACCACAAGGTCACTGAGAATGAAAACAATCTACAAGAAAAACTCTATATCACAGGCGAGATGAATCGCTTCCTAAAGAGCAAATATAAATAGTGATGGCACTGGTGTTTCTTACAAGGTGCTGGTGATGCAGTTAAACTGATTTGTTTCTATACTGGCTTCAGTCAATCTACACACCTAGGGGGTGTTTCCCATAGCGTCAGCCCTGGGGCAGCGTTGATTGAACCTATGAAAGGAAATGTTTAAATCTTCAAATTCAAATTTTGGGGTGAACTATCCTTTAAGTTTAACAGATTGGAGGACAATACATGATATAATTGAATGTTTAATGAATGTTTGATTGAATGTTTACAGGATGAAAGGTGTAATGTCTGATTACTTTTCTTAGGGAATTAATTATTACTAATTAATTCAGGTTTTGAAAGGACTTGAATCCGATGATTCGAAGTCAACCTGATTAGAACTGATTTCAAATTGGATAGTTTACACTTTATTAATGGTCGTCCAGCGAGACGTTAACCTCAGTATATTTTAACAATTTATATATTTGTATTTTCCCTGGCCACGGGTTAATACGTTCTTTGATAAGTTATAAGCTACGAGCTAGGTAACAAGATCTAGGCAGAGTTTTAACTTTAAAATGTCACGACACAAGACAATGATTCTTTATAAA
>NW_015547713.1:481690-503223 GCF_001515605.1 Sinocyclocheilus anshuiensis
AGAAAGCCTATTATTTGGGAGTATATTGCTCCGATACTTTAAATGATTGTCTTTTAGAATCATCATGCAAGGTTCGCGTGTGTTCCTCTGTTGCAACGAGAAAACGCGGGTCAGTTGGATTTCAGAAGGGCAGGAAGCAGATGTTCACTGGGTCATGTGGCGTCATGCTGTATAGATTGAATCACGTTATCACTGTTCCTTAGGTCTGTTGTTTTGCAAGCCTGAGGGTGTGATTAAATTACTCGTCCTTTTCCTGTTGGATGTAATAGTTCCATTCACTGGTGGTCACAAGACATCACGAGGTATCTATAGGTTGTGAAATAACTTTTTTTTTAGTCCTGGAAACAAAGAAAGCTTTGTTGTCTCCTGATTGAATTAGTTCAGACCTCATGATGGCTGATAGGGGCATATCAGTGTCTATATGGATAGGAATCCCTACAAAGGGAATGTTTAAATCTTTAAAATGAAACCTTGTTTTTTTTTTTAGGGGGGGGGGGGGGGGTTTCATTGAAAGTATATGCCCAAGATGTCCAATATGCTAAATTATTATCATGCTACTGGCTGAACAGGGATTTACAGGTGTTGTTTTTGGTGGAATTTTGACCATCAGTCAAGTAACCTGTCCATGTTGGCATCTGTCAAATTTAGCTACCTTTTTCCAAGGCTCATTGGAAAAATGTGCCTGTGGTAACATTTCTCCAAAATGAATACTTTGGTTCTTGCATGTTTTGTGACATTTTCAAAGTCAAATGTCCAATGAGTACCACTAAAACAGATGAACATGAATCTGGCAATGTACACTAAACCCTGCCCTAAACCTAACCAATAGTGTTAACAAAATCAAACGTGACATAAAAACCATAATGTAATTACGCTAATTTAATTCGCATCTACAAGTCTTTCAGCTGTTTCATACCTGAGCTTTCTGCATTGCAAGTGGAATGCTGTACCAGGTGAGCTATTAAGCAAGTTTACTACATTACAATAGCCATAAATATGAAGCTACTTTTGCGATGCAAATGTCAAAATGTATTAGTCTACAAATCATGACCTATGGTAAGTGTTTTGAGGTCATAACGTAGAATTGTGCAAGTATTTTGCAAAAATATATATCAGCATTTCTGTATTCATTTAAGTTTGAGCTGTCTAATTATTGATTGACAATGCAAGGATACAGATAAATGTTCTAATGGGAAGAGATCATAATACTTGTAATACTGTGTGCTAATGCACTTTGCCACAAGCCTATCTTATTGCGCACTTAACAGCTGCACTTTGATTAATGGACTATACAAGCTACAATTATATTTGAGGATGTATAGATGTGATAAAATACTAATGAGTTTATTCTAGTGGCTCTGAATGTTAGACTGGCCCTGATATTTTTTATATTTACTGTATAATGAGATTTCATTATTTATTGATATTGATATTTGCTGATTTTCTCTCAAATTCTTCTGAACACTTCTGATTATCTCCATTACTGGGATATTTCACCTAAAAATTCAAATTCTGTCTTCATTTCAAACCTGTATGATTTTCTTCTGTGGAGCACAAATGAAGATCATTTGAAAAATGTCTCGGTGTTCTGCAGGTTTAGAACAACGTGAGGGTGAGTAAATGATGTCAGAATTCAAATTTTGGTGTGAACTATCATTTAAGTTTAACAGGTTGGAGGACAATATAGGATATACAGGTGCATCTCAATAAATTAGAATGTCATGGAAAAGTTCATTTATTTCAGTAATTCAACTCAAATTGTGAAACTCAACGACATTCTAATTTATTGAGATGCACCTGTAATTACATGTTACAGATATGATGAACTGGTAACTGAATAGGATTATTATTGACATTCTCCATGCAACACACCAAATAAGCATAATGATAGTTGTGTGCAATACTTTCTGGAACTGGGTGGCCAGGCAGACTGCCTGGCAGATGATTATAGGGAATCACACACATTACACACAAATGTTCAATTGTGCAAATGGCATACTGAAACCTACTTTTGACTTTTTTTTTATTTTTTTTTTTTACTTTTGAGTACTTTTTGAGGCTCTCAAGAAAGACTATTCATATTCCAGTCAAAGAAAAAGAAAAAAGGACAAGTGTCCAGTTGTGATGTCACATTTGAAGTATGGACACAGAAAGCATAATTAGCAGATGGGAAGTCTGTTTAAAGGGCATCCCAAAGTCAGACATTCATTCTTTTGATCACTCCTTCATAGATATAGTGTCTGAAAATGTAGGAAAATTTATTAAATCACAACAGTCCTAATAGGTCCCACTGGCATGTTTGTTTACGTGTCTGTTCATCTGACATTATATCTGCAGAATGTGACAGGATATTGTCTGGCACTCAACTAAATGTCTTTATCAAATCTAGAAAGTCCCAGCAGGCTTGGACTCCTTCAGTCCTTAATTGTTAAGAGTTTGAGGAAATGTACTCTGGGTAATAAAGATGTACACCACAGACATGACATAATAATTCTTAAGATCTAAGGAAGGAATGATTTGTATACAGTAAAGTTGACATTGTGCCCCCTTCCTGACTGTGTTATTTGATTGCTGTGGATGTAAAAAGGACATTATTTCTCTCTGTGGTCAGTGTCTTGTCAGCTGTAAATCCAAGGAGCACTTGCTCAACTAATTGTTTCTTGAGGAATCACACATCTCAGCCTCCTCCATTTCAGATATCTATAGACATAATGGAAGCATTAATGTATTCTGATAATATCTGGTGTATAAACAGAATAACTGATATAGATGTATCAACAAAACAGCATATTTTATTTATAGTATACACATAGGAATCCATCATCTCTGAGTGCTATAGCTGGCAGCATTAATGCTTTTTATAATAATTAACTGAAGATTAATCTTTGTGTAGATCCTTTGTGGTCATTTATTCCTGATTATTGTTGCTATTCATCACTTAAGTGATTCAAATGACCAAAGTAAAGTTAATTTACAGTCATCTAAAAACCTCACATGTCCAAACATCAGGGATGTTATGATGAATGAGTTAATCGTTCATATCTTTTCACACTTAAACTTTGCATTGACTCCCTATCTAAATATGGACACTAATGTGATAAGCCGGTTTTAAGTTTCACTGAGAATTGAATTGAATCGACTGCTATTAGATAGTTCAGTGGTTGTATGATATATTAATATAATTAAGGGAACACCTTTCTTCTGTCTACGATCACGCTCATTATACATACTGTAAATGAGACTGTATACACAAATGGAGAGTTTTACACTGAACATGTTGAACATTTGTTAATCGTGGTTAATGTTAATTGCTAAATGTACAGTCATACATCATGTACATCATTTTGTTTAAGAGATACATTGATGATTGCTTTGTTATTTACAAAGGTTCTGAAAGTGACTTTGAAGCATTTGTTCTGTGCATGAACTGTCTTAGGCCTTCCATCAAATTCACATATCATGTGGGGATCACTGATGTCAATTTCTTGGACACCTCTATATCAATTGTGGATAATCAAATAGTCTCCTCTCTTATTAGAAAAGACACAGCTAAGAACAGTCTTCTTCATGCTAAGAGTGCTCACCCAATGCCCTTAAAACGTGGTTTACCCTATAGCCAGTTTGAGGATTTTGAGGCTAAAGCCCAGAGCTTGTATATGGACCTTAAATCATAGGGTTATCCTAATAAGTGGCTTGACACTGCACTTGAGAAGGTGCAGGAACAAAAAACAGGAGGAAAGAAATTTGACTATGAATAAAATAAACAAAAAATTTTCATGTATTTTTAAATCATACAGTCCACTGAGTAACGACATTGCTTGACACTGCACTTGAGAAGGTGCAGGAACAAAAAACAGGAGGAAAGAAATTTGACTATGAATAAAATAAACAAACATTTTTCATGTATTTTTAAATCATACAGTCCACTGAGTAACGACATTAAAACTATTATCAAGAGTCATTGGCACGTTATCCAAAGTGATCCCCAGTTATTGAATGTATTTAGTGATCAACCACTCTTTGTCTCTTCCAGGAGCTCTAATTTGAGGGATAAGCTTGTTTATGCTGACACCTACATCTCTTCTCCGACTACTCTTGTCGATGCCCAGGGTAATTTTCCATTTCACAACTGTACTTCCTGTACTAAGTATGTTAAATGTAAATCATTTACATATCCTCGTACACTAAAAACCTATAAGATTAGACAATTGATCACTTGTAAGAGTACATATGTTATTTATATTATCATCTTTTCCATGTTCACAACTATATGTTGGCAAAACTATGCGTGCATTACGTACAAGAATGATTGAACACACAAGTGCCATTAGGAGACAGGATGATACATCTTCAATTTCATTTATGCTAACACCTACATCTCTTCTCCGAGTACTCTTGTCGATGCCCAGGGTAATTCTCCATGTCACAACTGTACTTCCTGTACTAAGTATGCTAAATATAAATCATTTACATATCCTCATACACTAAAACATATAAGATTCGACAATTGATCACTTGTAAGAGTACATATGTTATTTATATTATCATCTTTTCCATGTTCACAACTATATGTTGGCAAAACTATGCGTGCATTACGTACAAGAATGATTGAACACACAAGTGCCATTAGGAGACAGGATGATACATCTTCAATTTCTCGTCACTTTAAGTCTGCCAACCACTCTTTGCCTGACATGAAGTTCCTGGGCATCGAGAGGATTCTCCCTCATACAAGAGGTGGAGATAGAGATAAGAAGTTTTCTGGATCTTTGAATTTAAATCTTTATTTGCTGAGGGTATGAATGAAGAATTAGAACTTTTTTGTAAACGTTATTGTCGTTACTACTTTATCTTCTTTTTTTCTCCCGCTGTGTTTGTTGTATTTGTAATGTTTGGTCATTCTTTGAAGTTGTATACATGTAATATTCTGCTATATATACAGTATGTGAATGATCAAACTTTCTTGGAATTCTGCTTGTGATAATTGAGGTTTACCTGAGATAATTGAATTCAGCTGATTGTCTTTAATTGTTGACCTACCCTGACATGAAGTTCCTGGGCATCGAGAGGATTCTCCCTCATAGAAGAGGTGGAGATAGAGATAAGAAGTTTTCTGGATCTTTGAACTTAAATCTTTATTTGCTGAGGGTATGAATGAAGAACTAGAACTTTTTTGTAAACATTGTTATTGTCGTTACTACTTTATCTTCTTTTTTTCTCCCGCTGTGTTTGTGTAGACTTTTCCAGTCTTGAGTGGATCAGTGTGCGGTTAGCCACCCTCTTGTTAATTTTCAAGTATCCTACTGGCTCTACGCACCTGCAATACAAGGACCTATTTTTTTCCTTTTTGAAGCTCTACAATTTTCTCAAGTTTTAATTGTACAGTCATGAAATAACAATGATCAGTCATTAATGAATATTGTCCTAATATATTCTGGAAAAAATGTATTTGTTCATTTCTAATTCATGATACATAATGCATTAAATAATGTTAACAAATCCTACTTGTAAAGTGACACCAGTTTTTTTAGGCAGTCAGAGCTTTATGAAATGTGAAATTCTATATTTCCTCTGGCCCACAGCTGTACTTTTCCTACCAACCACCAGTCGCCAACTTCCCAGGTTATTTGGACAGTTGGACCGGAGGAATTCAAAACAAGAGCATAGAGTCCTCACGCTGAGGCTCTGTGGCCACGCCCTCCGGCCACTCCCCCTCCACTCTCGCTTGTTATCACAACGGCATGTAAAGGTTAAATCCAGCCTTGTTTGTTTAAAATGTACACACAGATGATGAAGCGAAAAACAGACCTCACATGATCTTTAACCATTTGCAGGTGTAACAAACCCATGCTGGTGTGCGGGTAAAGCCTGTCTGAAGCAGCTGTGCTTGTGTTGGGTTGATAAGAGGACCTCACGGGGCTCACATCTTGGTGCAAGGATGAAGCAGTGCTTCACATGATCTGACACGGACTGTTCAACTCATGCCGAGCGTGCCAGAGGTTTGGGTTGTTTACTTTCACCAGTCTCTCTCGCCGTAGCGGGCCATGAACTAAGAAGAACAGAAAACAAAGAACATGGAAAACACATGGAGTTGCACACACATGCACACAGCAGGTGTAACCAACAGATGCAGCTCCATTAGATTAGCTCATAAAGCAACATGCTGCTGGTAATGTGAGGAGCTCTGAGAGTTAATGTGACTCATGCATCTCTCTCGATGGCACGCATGAGGAGGGTGGAAAACACTCGGTGCATTTAACATAGCAATGATAGCACGGTCCAAGCAGCTGGGCGTGTGCGTCTTAACGCTTCTGGTTCTGTTTAAAGTTTAAACACACTCAAGTGCATGTAGTTTGGCTCCAGTCTGGCTGTTAGTACTCAGAGAGCAGAAGGGGGGTGGTGTCAGCAGGGATGTGCATGCATGCCTATTGTCATGTCATGTGATCTGCTCTGGAAATAGCCACCTGTCACAAAGGAGGAATGGATCCGTGTGCCCTCTCCGGTATGGCGGAAATACAACTCTCAAAGGTGAACCTCAGCTCATACAAGAGGTGGAGATAGAGATAAGAAGTTTTCTGGATCTTTGAATTTAAATCTTTATTTGCTGAGGGTATGAATGAAGAATTAGAACTTTTTTGTAAACGTTATTGTCGTTACTACTTTATCTTCTTTTTTTCTCCCGCTGTGTTTGTTGTATTTGTAATGTTTGGTCATTCTTTGAAGTTGTATACATGTAATATTCTGCTATATATACAGTATGTGAATGATCAAACTTTCTTGGAATTCTGCTTGTGATAATTGAGGTTTACCTGAGATAATTGAATTCAGCTGATTGTCTTTAATTGCTGACCTACTTAAAAGGGTGAATTTGTTTAAGTGAGCACTAATGTGCTGAAACGTCTGCTTGCTTGCTCGTGTCCAACTGCTTTTAATTCACATGCACTTTGCATGTTTTCCACGATGCAATTAATAAAATAAAAAATATGTTTTTGTAGACTTTTCCAGTCTTGAGTGGATCAGTGTGCGGTTAGCCACCCTCTTGTTAATTTTCAAGTATCCTACTGGCTCTACGCACCTGCAGTACAAGGACCTATTTTTTTCCTTTTTGGAGCTCTACAATTTTCTCAAGTTTTAAATGTACAGTCATGAAATAACAATGATCAGTCATTAATGAATATTGTCCTAATATATTCTGGAAAAAATGTATTTGTTCATTTCTAATTCATGATACATAATGCATTAAATAATGTTAACAAATTGAACTATACTGTAAAGTATATCCTGTTTTGTTTTAGCTAAACTTTTTTTTCTACTGTGTAAAGTACATACCTGCCTACAGTGTGTACCCACCTACCAGATCAACTAACATATACACCAACACAATAACCTGCAGTCATCCATGTCTTCAACACAGTGGATCACGTTTTTGATATTAAACACCGATGACAAGCCAGGGTATTTATAGGTGTAAGCCCTGTGTGCGTGGCAGTGAACCCAAGGACTGCAAACCATGTTATAGCATAGTGAGAAAGGCTTTAATATGCCTGTTTTCCCTCCCTTCTCCATCCTAATCCAATTGTGAAGAACTGACTTTCCGGCTTCTTGTGGCTAATGGAGTGTCAAATCACACTTCCAGCAGCTAAAAATACATGTATTCAGCACACGCTATGACGGAGAGAACGATCTAATTCAGTTTGGTTGTCTTCATCTCCAGTCAGTGTTAAGGTATGATTAATCGTTCCAGGCTATAGCAGCTTTGAGTAGATGTGTGAGGCGTCAGGGTGGCGAGGATTCCCAGCGTTTCGTAGAACTTCAGTGAAGGACAGTTGAAGCTCAATAGAGAGAATTCAAAATATGTTTGGAACAAATAAAATTATTATCCAATATGATCTGAGTGTGATCTCTTTACTTTTGCTGAGCTTAGTCAAGTGATAATATCCATCCATCCATCCATCCATCCATTTTTCATACAACTTTATCCTCTGCAGGGTTGTAAGTAATACACTTTGAAAATGGCAAAAAATCAAGCCAGCAACCAAAGTCAGTTTCTTGAATGAATGAATTTCCATGCTGATTCAGGCTAGTTCACCCATTTAACTTCTCACACAGATTTCTTAATCGGTGGAAATGTTCAAACTGGTTGGAAAAAGTACAATGAATGTATTACAAACTGTAACGTTGACACTGCTTTGATTTCACATGAAGTGTTCAAGTATTAGTGGTTTGATTCAGAGTTGAATTTAAAAGGCAGTTCAGTTCCTGACTTTAAATTAAATGTAAAATTAGCTAGAAGGATGCCAAATTACAAGTCAAATTTGAATGGAATGAATTTGAAAGGAGCTGGAATTAAACTGAAATGAAATTCAAAGAAATTAATTTAACTGTAATTGCTAACTTAAATGTAAAGTTTGTTTCTACAAAGTAAATGCTCACAAAGCATGTAGTCTTTAGTTGGGCACCAGCACACCATCTCATAATGTGGACAAAAGCAGAACATATTGGCAACCAGTCATTGAACAGGGTCAGTTGACTTAGCTGCATTCAAAACTTTTTCCCCAGCAGTTCCCAGAATTTTTTTTCCCCATCAGTTTGCATTAAAAATTCTGTTAGTCAATGAGGGTTCCACTTTGAGAAGATCTTCCCTGAAGGATTAATACCTCACCCAAACCACACTGCAAAGTGTGGCCCTGTTTTGTAAATGGATCCTGTTCTAGCAGAGCGTTAATGTAATGTCAGTGTCAGTATGTCTCTCATGTGGTCTGTGACTTTCCAATAAAGTAATCTTTTTTGAGCTCTGATCACCACACAGCTCTTTCGTTCATTCTCAGGTTGCTGTAAAGTGCCCCATTAGGATCAGGCATAAACATATCCAGCTGACCAAGCAAACAAAACAACCCATTAAAAGGGACATTTTCAAATAATATTACAAGCTTTTAAAAACACTTAATGTGCAACCAGCAGAAAGAGAATTATGAAAATATTTTACCTCTCAAATGTCAATACTCTTGCAAACTGTTGCCTGTATTACCCACAAATATGAAGACACTATTTTAACATTATTGAATGAAATATGTTTTAAAAATAAACTGAAGTCCCTTTTTTATTTGCAGTGGGAACTGCCATATTCATAACTATGAATGTGTTGCAGCACATATCCAGCACATGTCCGCACAGCATCATAAGAATGTGAAATGTGTTTAAAATATTTCCATTAAAAATACAAATAATTCATTCTAGATTTTTCATGGCAGTAATTGAATGAATTGAGAAAAAAAGTCCACATACATAATGTATAAATAGCTAAATATGAGCTAGTAGTATTATTTGATTTTTTTTCATAAATGTTAACAATAAGGTCTTTTCCTTATTAACATCTATCTGAATGGGTGGAGTTTCTAATGAACTTTAATAGAAAGGTCCTGCTTATTGGGGAGTGACAGCCAAACCCCTCCCATTCTGTCTCCTCAGCATGCTTTTTCACACACGAACATATGCACACACACTCTCACACACACATCGAAAACACAGTTACACATTCACGGTCTTGCACGTCTGGACAAAATGATCAATAAGGAGTCCCAATCTTCAGACCACCTTACAACAGCCTCACGCAGAGGGGTAAGCAAATAAACCTTTTATTACTATATTAATAATGGCAGTATTGTTGTGACAGAAATGTATGTATTTTGCATTTGATATTTGCTTTCTTTACAGATCATGTAAGATCAGATCATAGAGCAAATGTGGCTTAAAACAATTAAGCATTTCATTCATTTTGTTATAACATTTTATGGATTGATATGATGTCTTTGAAAACTGCTATATCTCAGTTTGTGGGCTCACATAAATAAATATATATGTATATAATATATAATTTAAATAAACAATTGTATGGTAAGGTGTTTTGGATGACAGCACAGAAGCAGTATTAGAGTGACATTAAACAGATACTGTATGTCTTTGAGTTCAAAGAACCACGTTCTTTGATCAAATTAGAAACTGAAACCGTAATATGGCTTAGTGTGTAAAAGGCACCAGGATGATATGAGTACATACTTCTATCTGGTTGAGTAGGGTACAAAACTTAGCGTGCTCCAGACCATTTTTGCAGAAGATAACAAACCTATGATTGACAGAGTGCCTATGGCCTTGACAGTGTGTGAAAGAGTTTCCCAAATCTCACAACATGGCAAAAGTAAATATGTTTGTACTTGCACATTTTTCTTCAAGAAAGTGCTGAGAGTAATATGTTGGGGAAATCATTTAGAAAGTACAGTTTTTATTAACAGTTCCCGGGCTCAACAAACAACCCCCTTTCTCAATCAGAACACTGTAAAATTGTTTTATCAGTTTAAAAAAAATGCTGTATGTCATAACATCTAAATTATTTGGTTAAAAACAAATATTACAATTTAATATGACTGAAGCAACCCGACTACAAGGTTACATCAAGCTACCTTAAAATGTAAAGCTCACCTCAAGATTACAAGTGCACCTTTTAAGCTTTTATGAGCATGTTGGATACATGATTGTTTGATTTCTGGGTTCTTTAAAGCATTGCTACATTGTTTTCTAAAGTAATTGTGAATAAAAAGTTTAAAATATTTTCCTGTAAAACTTTTTGTTTGTTTGTTTGATTCAATTTGATCTTCTATTATAAAGAGTGTTCAGCTATTAGTTCGATGATGATCAAGCTTAACAGTAAGCTGGAAATTTGATATATTCATCTCTTTGTCTGTAGGTGAGGATGGCAAAAATTGCAATAGCTTTGGCCGCCGCCTTTATGCTGGCCAGCATAGCAGTCATCATTTCTATAGCAGTTGTACAAAATCATAAGAAGACTTATATATCCCGTGGATTAAAGGTAAAATTATTTAATTTGAGCATACATGATACAAGGTGGAACCTATTAACCTGACCAATAAATTTGGTTCCCTTTAGAGTGTGTAGAATTAACGTATTTATTCCTGTTATTTAATAATATACAATATTATTTATTTAATAATATATTATAATATGAGGAATGTTTGTATTTTCTGCTTATGTAACATTTCTATTCTGTGTTGAAAAAACAAACATCAGATGTCACACATATGGGCCACTATTCATTTACAGATGAATGGTGGGTAAAATGTTGTGAAAGATTATTATAGATATAACTTATGGATTATGCATTTTCATTATGCTTCATTTAGTTTCCTTTTACTTTTAGTGAAAACAAATACTTTTTTAAAAACACACACACACAAAAACAACTTTCAATGGATAATCACCATTGATGGAGTTATTTAATTCCATACAATGCTGCATCCTTAATCTTAAGAAGATCCTTTTGATGACTCATAAGCTTGAATATTTTCCCAACGGAAGAATGTTCTTTTGTTAGTTTCCTCCAAAAGAGCTTCAGGCGGTTAGACATGTCTGTTCTTGAATCCTTCACTCAATCATGATTTAGACCATAGCAAATTGCTATTCACCAGTACATTTTGCAAAGAGTGCAAATGAATACGCTCTTTATGGCTTTGCAAGACCTTCAGAATTTGGTCTTAACATGATTACTGTAACAGTCTTTCATCACTTTTATTGCTCTCTCTCTCTCTCTCTCTCTCTCTCTCTCCTCTCTCCTCTCTCTCTATCTCTCTCTCTCTAGTATGGTATTGTTTTGGATGCAGGCTCCTCCAGGACCACCGTGTATCTCTATGAGTGGCCTGCCGAAAAAGAAAACAACACAGGGGTTGTGAGGGAGAACACAAAGTGTCAGGTTGAAGGTTAGAAGATATATTCAAAGACATGGCTCATTCTTTATAGTGACCAAAAGCTCAGAGATACTAGTAGAACTTTCCATGAATTCTGCATAGTTGGGTGTCCCGTAATGTAAAAAAATAAATAAATAAAAATCAGGAGATCCCCCCCCAATATGCCCAGGACTTGACCTTTTCATCACTATTTAATGCATAATACAATACAATGCAGGTTGATGGTCAACATTATCTGAAAGCACCTCGCTCACTGAACATTTATTTGAAAGAGAAAAAGTACTTGTTATATATATATATATATAATAGATGAATGGATTAAATCTTTTTTCTTAGTATACTGTAGTTCTTTACTACTCTTTTTACTAGTTCTTTACTACTCTTTTAACATAGGCAGTGATACAATAATAATGCAAATTAAAAATGTTCATATATTACAGAAAGTAATGTAATAATAAAATGTGTCTTTTCAAGGCCCTGGAATTTCAGATCTCGGTAAAAATGAGGATCAGGACAAAAAGACATGGAAAAGTTTAAAAAATTGCATGGCAAAAATAACCGAGGCCATTCCTTCCCATCGGCATAACTCGACCCCAGTCTTCCTCGGTGCAACAGCAGGGATGAGGCTTCTACAGTAAGAATGATTTTAACAAATTCCATCCCTTATTTTCTATTTATGTTCTTACATCTGTATCTCAATATATGTATTTATCAGTAGAGACATTTACTTTGATACTGAGAGCTCAGGGGGTCATACAGTGTTAGACAATAGAATATAATAAAAATAACAATATTTGATAAAAGAAAAATTGACTTATGCACATGTTCAGAGTGTTAAAATGATGTACAGAGTTTTCAAATTATGATGTTATTTCTCAAATAACAATCACTTTTAAATAAATAAACAAATAAAATATATAAATATATTTGCCACAAAGTTAACTTGACACTGACGCAATGCGTGCCATATCTTTGCAATATCTTTTTTACACAGTATGAAAGATGAAGAGACATCCAACGCTATCCTGAAAGACATAACGAACTACCTTAGCTCTCTTCCTTTCAATTTCCAAAATGCTTCCATTATCTCTGGACAGGAAGAAGGCCTTTATGGCTGGATCACAGTCAACTACCTGAAGGGGAACTTCCTAGAGGTCAGTTCATGGGCAGTTTATTGTGCAGAGGGGATCTTTTGATTCTTTGATATAGAACAGAATCATATTATCTTAAAGGTACAAGGAGCGTTTGGGGTACTGCAGTCATTTTATGACACAATACTGAATCTAAACCAGAAGTAGGGAAAACTGAGCTTAATTTAACTTTTAAAATTTTAAACTTTAGTCTGTTTTATAGAAAAATCTTTGGAATGCCTGGGTACATCCTCATGGGGCTGAGACAGTTGGCTCATTGGACTTGGGTGGAGCCTCCACCCAGATTGCCTTTGCCACTTCTGAAGATACCAAAGGTGAAGATATCATTAAGGTTTCGCTCTATGGCTATGCATACAACATCTATACACACAGTTTCCTCTGCTATGGGAAAAATGAAGCTGAGAAGAGAGTTTTGGCCAAACTTTCAAAGGTAGAGTATACTCATGTCATTGTCAAGTGAATTTCTGAATTAATACTTGTTCAATAAAATAGCAATATGTTTTATTTAGGATACAGTAAGTAAAACATTTTAGATCCAGACTGGATTGTTCTTTTAGATTGCATATTAATTGTACCTGTTAGACAGGTTCTTCTTGTTTTGCTAGCATCAATAGACCAAGACGTTGATCACAAAATTTGTGTAAAACCTTTCTCATGAAATCCATTATTGCTGAGAGATGCAATTAAACATGTAGCTTATGCTTAACAATTCCCCAAACAACCCACGTTAATACTTGTACAGACTGCATTACCATCAGTCATTTAATAGGGTTGAAAAAGAGGGATGAATTACATTGTTTTCCTGATTTCTACCAGAAGTGTTTATACTAATTAATCACAGGACTTTTATTTTCTTTAAATGCATTATGTAAAGTATCTTATCGATGAAATGTAAAACATGCAAAGCAAGCGGTCTGGATAGTGCCTGATGTGAATCCCTGGTCTGAGACTCCAGGCATAGCAGGGCAAAGGCAGGGAGGTCCATGGTGAAAGGGAGCAGGGGAAAAAATGTGCCACCAAGAACTGTTTTGATTCGATCTTCTGTTATGTAACGGGGTAGTAAGGAGTGCACGACCAAGGGCAAATCCAAAATCCAAATCCAAAACGCAGTCTTTAATAAATCCAAAGGAGGGAAACACAGGAGAAAGGCAAATACGTCCACTAACATTGACGTAACACCTAGACGAGATCGGACAAAGAACTGAGAGACACAGGGAGTATATACACTAGAACAAATGGGGGAGCTAAATGAGATAAGTGATAAACAGGGCACAGGTGAATGACATGACTAATTAAACAGACTGGGGAGAACTAAGTTTAACAGTAGTTGTCTAAAACTCTGCAACATGCATTATCATGATTGCTCTCTCTCTCTCTCGTGTTTTTTTTTCTTTTCTTTTCCAGGAATCCATCGACTGGGCTAATGTGAAGCAGCCCTGTTATCCTTCTGGCTACAATATCTCCATGCTTGTTGAGGAGGTTTTTGGCAGTGAATGCACAAAGAATGATCTTCCAATGCAGTATAGCCCAAAGCGATATATTACTTTCTTTGGACAGAGTAACCCTGAACAGTGCAAAGTCTTGGTCAGGAGTATCTTTGACCTGACGTCGTGCCGGGGAGCTGAAAACTGTTCCTTTGATGGAGTTTTTCAACCATCGCTCAGTGGAGACTTTATGGTATGCATTTCTTTTTAGTTAAGCTAAGATTAGGCAACACATATTCACTATTAACTAAGAGTTTTCCCTCAATAAACTCCTAGTTAGCTGCTTATTAATAGTTAGTAAGGTAGTTGTTAAGTTTAGATATGAGGTAGGATTAAGGGATCTAAAATATGGTCATGCAGAATAAGGTATTAATATGCACTTTATAAGTACTAGTAAACAGCCAATATGCTATGCTAGTAAGCAACTAATTAATAGTGACAATTGGTCCTTAAAATAAAGTTACCAAAATAGTTTACCCAAAAAATGAAAATTCTGTTATCATTTACTCAACCTCATATCATTCCAAACATTTATGCTTTAATTTTGTCTGTAGAATGCAAAAGGAGAATTTTGGGAAATCTTTATAACAAACAAACTCCAAAAAGGACATACAATTCAATGTAAAAGAAGAGCATTTGACTAGTGCACTATATTCCATGTCGTTTGAAGCCATATGGTAGCTTTGTGTGATCACAATGATGTAATGCAGCTCTCAAATCAAATATGGTGCCTTCGTGGCATAGTTGAACCTCATTAATGTCAAATGTCATTAGTTCCTGCATGTTATTGTGACCAAACGTTATAACACTTTTGCTTAGGCTTATGCAGGGTTCTACTGGACTGCTTGGGCTCTTAAAGTGGAGGGTTCAAAAAGTATGGAGACATTTGACACGAACATGAAGCAGTTATGCTCAAAGGACTGGAAAACTGTGAGTATTCGCCAACTGCATAACCATGACTAGCAGGAAAATACAGATTGGTAGGAATGAATCTTTGTGTTAGATTTATGACTGATGTGTAAAATCGATAAACCTACCTTTAATGTCCCCCCGAACCCCCTTTAGCTCAAGACATCCATCAAAGACATCAAAGACATCCATCTGAAGTCCTACTGCTACTCTGCAAATTACGTGCACAGCATTCTTGCAGATGGTTATAAGTTCAACGCAGACAACTGGAAAAATCTCAATTTTCAGAAACAGGTACATTAAATGTCATGTTTAGCGTGAGGTTAAAAAGATTGAGATTTTTCTGACCATTCACAATTTCTAGCAGAATTCTGACAGAGGTAAAAAAAAAAGTATTTTACAGTTTATTTGGTTTACAAAACAAGTAATCTTATTACAAAGAAAGTCAGTCCTGTTTTAACCAGGTATATATCAAAACAGGAGAATGTGTGGTTGGCAGTTTTAGTCATTAATATTATCAAGCTGCATTTAAAGCTTTTTCATATGCCGACATATTCCACACATCAAGTTGTTTTCTTCCTTTTAGTTCTGAAAAATTAATACTGCTTCATGAACAAAAGAGAAGAGTGAAATTTTGTACCAACGGATTATGCAGTAGAAGCCTATTAATTAAATATTCCGTGTTCAATACAAGTTAAGCTCAATCAACAGCATTTTGGCATAATGTTGATTACCACAAAAATACATTTCAAAAATCTTGATTTACAGTAAGGCATTTACAATGGAAGTGCTTGGACCAGTTCAAACTTTTATAGCCACAAAGTGAAATAATTGTTTACTAACCTTTTCTGTGTTAAATGCAATGTATCTGTACATTACACATTCTCTAGATGTATACATAGATATTACAACATTGCCATGATAACATTGTACATAAGACCCTAAAACTCAGAAATGGATAATACATTTTACAAATAATTACAAAGAAATGGCAAGTCAAACATTGAATTAAACATGATTATACATTGCACATCATTAAACGTGATTACACTTTTTTTATATATACTGTATATATGCAGTGTATGATGAATCAGGGATATTCCTTTAAATGCCTTTTCACAGTACATGCATTTCTGAGCACTTGGTTTCTAAGGAACGTATATCAAGGCTTGCATGTATCAATGCATGAGTGTAATATCATACAGTATATCTGCCAAGGATATTCTCTCTATCCAAAATTCTGCAGTGAACTGGACCCCTTCTTATGTCTCTTTGTGTTTCATAGGTAAATGATACCAGTATAGCCTGGTCCCTGGGCTACATGCTTGCACTTTCCAACATGATCCCAGCTGAAGGGAAAATTCTCAAGCTACCCATAAACAACGTTCTCTTCACTGGACTCCTCCTCCTGTTCTCTGCTCTGACTATTATCACCCTCACATACCTCGTCATTGCGCTTGTGCGCTTTTGTAATTGAGGTTTTAGTACCGAGTTCCCATCTATACTGCACTGAGTTCTCATCTGTAGGACCAGTGTCCCACTTAAGGAGGTTTTGTAAACCAGGAGAGACGCTGATGTGTCAATGCAGATGTACCTGCTAGAGAAAGATTTTAATTTTAGAACCTGAAGGTCGTGAAGGTCCAGTGGTGCTAAGGTTAAAAAGAAGACCCCTGATGTGAACACCAAATGTGTTTAAAACTTGTATTCAATGTCATTCTATCAAAAAAGGGAGTGTACAGGTCTTTCTAGTCTGGGAATACAGTAGCAACATACTGTACTGTGGATTTGAATGAAAACACTGAAGACAAAGAAACGATTTTTCCTTACATACAGTAAAAAGTATCTACTAGGTCATGACAATGTTTTGATTGTGTATTGTATCTAATGTTTGTCTCATTCAATTGCATCATCCCTTCTGTATCTTACACATATATTTCTGCATGTGCTCTCCAGCACACATTGTCTTTGGATGAAATATGTCATAGTACTCTAAATAAATGTAATGATTGTTAATGACAGTGCAGTGAAGACTGGTGTTTATGTATTTCAACTGATGATCTAGGCATTTGGCATTTAATGCTATTAATAAAGTAATTAAAATGAATTCTAAGGACACATTATACTTTATAAAGTCAGGTCAGTTTTATTTATATAGCCTGTTATACAATACAGATTGTGTCAAAGCAGCTTTACAGTGTCAAACAGGAAAAATATGTTTCAATAATGCAAACAAAAATCAATTATTCCGTAAAGCAGCTCTTAAAAGAGGACAATAGCAAACAATTTGTTTTCAAGTTGAAATCTGTTCATCGTTGATTCAGTGATGCCATCATCCAGATCAGTTCAGTTTTCATCCAATAGTGTCTGTGCAATCAAGTCGATAACATTGCCAAATATTAAGTGTCCCCAAGCCAAAGGCGACAGTGGCAAGGAACCCAAACTCCATCGGTGACAGGAATTTAAAAAAAAAAAAAAAAACTCGGGAAAAATCAGACTCAACAAATCTAATATATATTAATTATATTATATATTATATTCTATATAGGTATGAAAATCTAATATTAATTGTAAACATAAAATAAAAATGTATTTAAGGGAGACTAGGAATTATTGTAATATATATAGCAACAAATAGTTGCTCACAAATTCGGCATAATTACTATATACTAATAATACTAATATTATTACTATTTCAAACAAGATTAATGTGTGACATTAGAGGAAAAAGAAAAAGAAATGTAATAATGTACACTAGTAACAACATTGTTCTATGCACTAGCCTGGTTTACAATCACCTACTTCTGTAAATCACCAGTCTGCCAGAAGAGGACAGTATAGTCCTAAAATAAGTTCTTTAGGTGCATTAAATCATTTCTAGACATTTTTGGATTTTTGGACATTTCTAGACTCTTTATGGATAGTCAAAGAAAAGGTAAAATATTGTTTAAATAATACAATTAATATAAATAATTTTCTTTGTAAAATTTAAGTGAAACAGTTTCACAAAGCACTACATTTCTTCCCAACTATTATTGATAGTATTCTGAAATCATCATTTATTTATGTGGGATCTTTTTCAAAGAATGTTTCAGAATATTTTATCATTTTGTACCTTTTTTTAGATGACAGTGAGGCTAACACCAGGTTCCCACTGCAATGTTTTCACAACATTAACTATAGCTGTAACTTATTTGATTGAAATTAGTTACCATAGTCAATTTAATTGTCTTCTGAATGAGAATTTTGTTTACATGAAAATTAAATGAAGATCACATACAAGATTTGTGCATGAGCAATACGCCGTAAACTCTAGAAGCGCCCATGCAGCCCAGGACAATAAATCTCCTCGGAAGGTTTTTTTTTAAAGTCTCTTCTCATGTTACACAGCACATTCCTCTCCAAACCTCCACTCTGCTTTTCCTTCTCAAGTCCACCATCCTCCTGCAACGTGTTGCTAGAGATCAGAGCTTTGTTCTGAGACTTTGGAAACTTTGCAATGGAAACTCAAGAATAAACCCAGGGAAAGTCACTAAACAATGTGACTTTGGATGCATCTCATGCATACACTGGTCCAGTTAAGATGAGAGTAACTTCAAGAAGGTTTACATGCAGGAATAAAACTGTGTTTGCATGGATGAGGAGCGCAGGAATGAAGATGATGTGGCGCTGATGCTGTGAGTGAACAGCCAAAATACATTAGACTTCTATCGTGGTGTTTATAATGGTAAGTGTACAATTGAGAACTTTTCATTATTATACTAGTTCAGAATGATTTATCTGTAATTACGTTTGCACATTCACTGCTTTCTTTTATATTGCACAGGTCATGTTCCGTGGTTAATTATCAAATACTGAAAGCGTGAATGAATGTTGTCTGAGATGAGCTTTTCTTTTTTAACTCACAATGCAAAGCCTCACAAAGATTGCTATTAAAATGTATCTGAATTCAGTGAAAAATGATATTCCCGAAACAGATCTAAAGATTTCGTTCCAGTGCTTTTTGCAGGACATGGCACTAGCACGTTGTGTGTATTAAGATCAGACTTCTGATGTATTTATTTATATTTGGCAGGAAAGTCTTTGTTAATAATGCAAGAGCTGTACAACAACAGTGCCTAATGTTTTTCAGCATTGAGAATTCTTTGAATCATTCATCCCAGCTCCAGCCCTCCTCAGCAGACCCTGTTAAACTCCCTGACTCAGCAGACCCAAAGATCATTGCTTTCTGCCGGTGAGGGTGTGGTAGCAGCTACCAAGCATTGCATTGCCATTATTTGCATAGAGAAAGAGAGAGAAAAATGCATGTGGTCTTTATCTGATGATCAATGAACCACTGAGATAAATCTAACGTTTTATGAGGTAAAATTATGTAAAGTTATTTTTTGATATGGGTCACTACTTTAGGCACTCATGCATTCAGGACTTAGTGGACACTCTTTGATGGTAGAACATCCAGCCGGTTGTTATCGCAGAATAAACAATGATCAGGGCCCCAATGCAGAGCTTAAAATCTTACCTGCTTATTATGTTATAATATGTTACATTTACAAGACAGTCATCCTGGCAACAAGACGAACACTACGACAATATTACAATACTATTGCTACTGAGTCCTCTCATTTCATATTCAATACATTACATACTCTTAGAAAAAAAATGTCCAAAAATGGTACCTTTAGGGCTCAAAAGCTTGTCTAGGGGTCAAATGCTACCTTCTGTATCCCTAAAGGATGCATATTAGTACCATAAGAATGCATATTTCTACCTTAAGGGTATAACTACTCTGAGGTACTAATATGCACTCTTTAGGGGTCTCCCTTTGAGGGTACTGTCACAGTGACAAGCTGTTGTACCCCTAAATGTAGAGTTTTTGGACATTTTTATTACACTGCAGTCGATAAGTGAGACACACGATGATACCAGTTGCATTTGTATAAAAGGGCAAGGCAGCAGTGTGATATGAAAGACATGAAAGATGCACTCGCCTCAGATACCCGGGTGAGCGGTCTATTATTCAGCATTGCTATTGACAACGGGCATAACAGACCTAAGAATGTTGCAACTGACCAGTCAGAACCAAGCTTTTCAGAGAGCCGTGTAATAAAACAATGATAAATACAGAAATAATGCATGCATACAGGCATGTGAGAAAAAATATTCCATGCCTGCTGGCACTGGTATCCAGATGTTGATGTAAAAACTGGAATTTAATCTGGAGTCCATCTGGAGGTATTTTAATAAGATTACCAGGTGTTTTGAAAGTAAAACCAAATAATCATACCTCACTGGGAGATTCGGTTATTGTCTGCATGACATTTTTACATTAAACCTATGCCAAAAAGCTGTGTGTTTTTTCACTGTACTAGCCGATTCCCTTTTTTAAACAACAGGAAACGCAGGGCACTTACAAGTTTGGCAAGAGCAAAAGGTTTTATATTCTGGCAAACCTTCCAAATGGTTTGTTGGCATGGAGATGGTGTTTAATTGCAGGTTGCAGCATTGTTGACACCAGGACACTAAAAGCTCCTGCAATTGTCCAACTGTGGTCCTTGCTGTGTGGACAATACACTATTTGTAGTGCATCGTCTGGTTTATAAATGCCTACAACCTTCTGTCTCATTAATTTGTGTTCTCTAATCTTACCTATGTTCATGGGTACCAGTTTTGGAATGGCCAGATCTCTCTTCTGTTTTCAGTGCAAAGAACATTCAACAAAGAGAAAGCCTTTTTATACAGATTTTTAATGCTCATCAAGGGTTCCTGTAATTCTTGGAGGGTCCCGCTTGGATTTATTTATGTTTGTTGTTCTGTTTGTGTCGTCTTATGATAGTTGCCATGAGTATTCTACAAGATTAGAAAAACAAAACTGTTTTCGCCAGATTTGCCACACAATTATGGATTCTGAGAATCCACAGAATATTGCCATCTCTAAAGCTGTATCTTAACCTCTTGAGACCCGGCAAAACATTTTAGGAAAAAAATAATATTTTTTCATGTCATTACATTGTTTAGAGCATAAAAAAAATGTAAAAATAATTTTTGAAAAATGATATTTCAATCATAAGTTATGCTACGTCCTTGGTAGAGGACATCGGGTCTCAATAAAAAAAAATTATAATAAAAAGACATGAATGACCATGCATAGGCAAAAACATTTGATTTTTTTTTTTTTAAATCACCAATACATTTTTAGTTCTCAGGATTTTTTTTTTTTTTTTTTTTTTCCAAAATTT
>NW_015547713.1:503554-525098 GCF_001515605.1 Sinocyclocheilus anshuiensis
AAATCACCAATACATTTTTAGTTTTCAGGATTTTTTTTACCAAACTTTGTATAAAGATAATTCTCAACTATGTTATCACAGAATGATTTGATATACCATTTTTCTTCATGCAAAATGTGTGTAAAATGGCCACAAACAGGTTTTCTCATTATATATAATGTATCTATAAACTACATCTAATTTGCATATTAATGTGTTTTTGGGGCAACATGTAATGAAAAAATAAGTGTAATAATGGGAGTACTAATTGACAAGGTTTTCATAATAATATATAATATTTCATAGGAATATTGAAATATCATTTATTTCCCTATGTTTCAACATTAGAATGAAAATATAGGAAATTGCACCATACAACCAATACATCGCTGTCATTTTACTAAAGTCTTTTTCTTAGCTGAATTATTTGCAGGTGAGGTTGAAACGTTGAGCATTTTAATCAGAACTTATGCTGTAACATCTACTAAATGTGACTCATTGCTGAACATCTTGAATTTACTTGTAAGAAGGGAACTATGTTTGAAAATATCTGTGCCATCTGGTCTAGGGAACCAGTTTGCCAGTTACTGCCTCGCTGACTCCTGGAGTCACTCCTGAGAGAGCAGTATTTCCTACTGATAACTTAAAGTATTGCTGTCCCAATTTCCCAAGCAATAGTTAAGAACATCAGACTTATTTATTTCCTTCATGTAAAATAAGTAGTTGTACAAATTTCCTTCTGGAAAAGATGCAGTACTAATCAAAACATGTTGAACATACTAAGTAAGTAAGTATTACTCTATGTTATTTAAGTATCATTGTACCATAGAACCATCTTGTAAGTACCATAGTACCATAAAACATGAATATGGTAATCATTTAGTACCATCATATACTACATATACTACAAATGTTTTGTCAGTAAGATTTTCTTTTTTTTTCTTTTAGGAAAGAACATTTATGCTGTTAAGATAACAGTATGTTTGCAATATCTTTATCACAGTATACTTATATATTTTGAACCTTACAATAGCCAAAAGCTCACAGTAAAAAATTTAAGATTCAAACCATGCCAGTTTTTCTTTACTCCATCACCATCATGCACCAGAGATGTAGTGACATAAGACTGAAAGGTTTGAGATTTAACCGCAGAATTTGCATGACTTAGACAAGGATGAATTTTGTGTGTGTGTGTGTGTGTGTGTGTGTGTGTGATAAATTGAGATTTGACTCTGCCTCACACAACATTTCTGTCATTTCACACAGTCATTTCTGCAATGTTATTGGTCTGCCTGTTAATCAGAGGCAGCCAATGAGCAGTGAGCAGTGAATGAGCTTGGAAGAGTGAGACAGCCACCAAGGGAATTAGAATTGATTGTCTGAGGAAGTTGTGACATTGTAATAATGGCTTCTCAAATTGCCATGGTGTAACAGCACCTGCACACAGTTTTTATTTATTTATTTATTTTGAGCTTTTGGAGCAAGTCAGTGTCAGGGAGAGACAATAAATAATCAAAAAATATGATGATATTTGTGAAATTTGTGTGTAGCTATATCTGGAGGCATTGCAAACAGGTAATCTACAGCCTGTTATTGTATTCCATGAGTTTATCCAGCAAACAGATCTAAAATTGTGAGAGGTAGATATACATGATATCATTTTTGAAGACAAATTGGATAAAGATACTTTCTTTGTGGTACTCAGTTGTTGTAGATCCTATCTGAGGGGACTTTAGCTCCCCGGTTGTTCATCTAAGTCTATGTCAACATTAATCTGGATAAACTTGAAAATGCATCTTTTTCTGTACATTTTGGCCTTCCATCCACACTGACACAGCGTTCCTGAAGACGTTCTCCCAAGAGGATAACTTTGAAAACAATGTTTTCTCGTTGAAGTAGTGTGGACTGTGTAAATGGAGGTATTGAAAAACTATGATGAATGTTTAGTCATGTGATACATATTGTACCCATAGATATGTTTTTCACATTCATAGTCGTTAAAAATAATGCTAATTTGTACAGTCTTCATATTATATTCTTAAAAATATGACAGAAAATTGCTGTCCTGCGGTAAAACATAACAATTGCGTATTAGTTCATACATGGAATGGTGTTTTTTGAGTGTGGCCTGGACACACCAGTGAGTGGTGGAATATTTTGCTAATAAAATGATCGCGCTAAAAGAATGGCATGAGAACATTATTATGTGTGGACTCTCTGTATCATCTCACTGAGCTTTTATCATGTTTTATGCATGCGCAGTAATGTGATTGAGGCATTTTCAGAAATATAACCTTTTGGGGGGAAAAAAACGGTTAAAACTCCATTGTTTTGAAAAAAAACACTGTTTTCAAATATATCCATAATAATGAGAACATAGCCTAAGCCCTGCTAAAAATCTGTGATTAACCGTTAGCACCCTTCTGTGATTATGAGATCTCCTTGAGATCTCCCAGCTGCAGCTGTTTGTCCTCCCAGTCATTACGGAAAAAAAAAACAAAAACAAACAAAAAAAAACATTAAGGTCAGAGTTGCATTAAGTATTATTCTTCCCTCTAGTCAGTCATAGGTCACACATGAGAGTAAAACCCCTGCACACAGTTCTCACACATATTTACACACCGCTTCATTTATTTTTTTTATCCAAAAACCAGTGAAATTACAAATACTAAAATGCAACCAAATTTGACACCATTACTGACATACTGTACTGACAAACAGATGCTTTTTTTTTTTTTGGTATATGCTGTTTTTCTCTGTTTCTTTTGTGTGTGAATGTAAATGACTGCAGAAGACTGTCAGTGACACATTTTCATCCTACACACACAGACATGCACATTATATATTTCAGGATGACACTACTGTCAAAAGCATCTGCTCCATAATAAGAAAGACACTCCGCTGATGACACACTGAGATAGGACAGACACAGCGGCAGATGGCTGATCTCTTTTTCTTCCTCTCTCTTTTCTCTCTCACTCTTTCCCTTACCATACCTTCCTCTCCCCCTAAACCATTTGCCTGCTGCATGCATTGGTATCGCGGATCCTCCTATATGGGTAGAGGGTAATGCTGACCTTTGCACAATGCATGAAAGATCATACATCAAACAGAGTTTTCCCTTGGCCAGTCATGCTATGGAAGACATTAGACTTTTAATTTAGTCTTAGAGGGCTACAGAGTTTATGTAAGTATTGTTTTTTTAAAGAAACTAAAAGAACTCATGCCCTCTGTTGCAATAAGGCATTTTTCTATTATTGGAGCAATTCAACTCCTAAATAAATATAAAATAACTGCACAGCATATTTTTGCTGTTCACAAAAGTTGTGTTCTTACATTTAAAAACAGCAAGATGGAACGCAGTAAAATGGAAATTGAGACGGCTTCTTAAAAGCGAATGAGACACTGCAGTATGACATGTTGCAATAAAAGCAATACAACATATTGCAAGATGTCCATCTGATCTGGATATATTCGTATACTTATATGTATTAAGCATAAATGTCATAGGTATTTCCAATGACAATAATTTTAGTTACAATATCTTAATATATGATATTTTTTAAGCGCCCAACACCAACCCTACTCTCAGCTTTTAACCTAACCCTAATATTTCTTGACAAAATAAAAATGTAACAGGCAGATAAATGCATATTAATATAATATGTTATAACTGATTGCACAAATACAAATTTTATGATTTTATGAAAATAAATGCATTCAATAAATGTGATGACACTAAACATATCTAAATACTTTCACTGATTAAAAACAATAAAATCAACCTATTATTACAATGAAGTCAATATTTCATGAACCTAATAGGATTCATAAATATTTGTATGTTTCTAAAGGATTTCATCATATCAGTTGACATAGTTATTTAGTATTTCTCTAGTATTTCAATTAAATTAGTCTCCAAAGTACTATTGACCTAATCCAAAATTTTGTTTTAGGCCTACCAAATTTTCTCATTATCTTATGCTACACCAGCAGTGAATAATCTCTCTTCATTAAACGAATATGGCCTTAAATGACTGGTTGAGGAAGAGCGAGATGTACTGCAGCTAAAGGGGCTCAGAGAACCATCTTTCCCAATTACATCTCAGCATTGAGCTCATGAGAAGGTGTTCAGATCTCTAATGCAGTTGTCATAAACATGCATTCAGCTGCTGGCAGTTTGTTTGTTTCAATTTCTTGCTCATGACAGAGAAAGATGTTATAAAGTAGTTTGACATTCTATATACTCTTTTCATTCAATCAAAAAGTTAGCAACTCCTCTTCTTTGGACCCTGTTAACTGTGCGGGCAAGTGTATGTACTGTATAGATGACCATTTTAAGATGCATAGAAATCTGCATAAAACTGACTGCATTATTTATAATTAATGTTCTGGGTTAAAGTTAAGCTAAAGGTGAAATGTTTAATTTCTGCAGCACTTGCAAATGGATCCACCAAAAAAAAAAAAAAAAAAAGTTTCCCTAACCAAACACATTACCCTGCCTCAAAGTCACGCCACTGGTTGCACAAATGTTGCTGTGCATGTTGTTCAACATACAGAAAAAGGTTGCAAATACTGTAAATCGCTTACTTAAAGTTGTCTCTGCATATTAAGGTGGGATAGGAAAAGGTGTTTTAATACTGAAAAAAAAAGAGACACACTTCAACTTTAAGCTCCACTGACGGCATTCGTGATGTCGATTTTCACAGACAGTAATTTTGCCTCATCCATTGACATTTTTGGCTTCTAGCACATAAAGAGATTTTCATGGGCAAACCACTTAACCTATCTCTACGATGTACTGTAGACACACAGGACAGCGAGTGAAAGCACAGGGAGCTGCTCAGCGAGAGTTAGCCAAATGATCATGATTTATTAACAGTGAGAGGGGCCAGTGAGAGAGTGAGAGCGAGAACTTCCATAGAGTACTGTTTCCTGTTTTGTTACACATTTTGGTCTATTTTCTTCCTCCTGGATTAGCCCTTAAAAATTAGAGTGTGACAGTTAAGCCAGTTTTCTTTTGCTGTGTCCTGTCATCCAAGAATAGCTGGATAAACTGCCATTTCAGCATTGTGTTTTTTAGGAAAACGAGTGACCTATTTTTGATTAAACTGGGGGTCATTTCAGTATACTTACGTTTACTTCAAAATCCAACACACTCTTATGGCAATTCACAACTATTTTATGTTTTTGGTGAATAAGTGGCTAATTCGTTTTGAGTTAGCACAATCTTATTTGTAAATTGTACGTTTTCATCCGACAGTTAGGTTTAGGTGTGGTGTAGGGATGGACCTTCATGCTTAGACTTTTTTCAAAATGTCTGATGAGATTGGGTTGGGAAAGCCATTTAAATCATTTTACTGTTGGTTTGCCCATATGCTTATATGTATATATATATATATATATATATGTATATATATACAGTGGGTACGGAAAGTATTCAGACCCCCTTCAATTTTTCACTCTTTGTTATATTGCAGCCATTAACTTTTTGGCCTGTGCTACAAAACTTTCAACCTCTGTAGCACCAGTGCTATGTGAAAAAAAGTTAACGTACAGCCCTGATATATATATATATATATATATATATTACTTTAAAGGCGTCACGGTTGCCTATAGGAGGAGCGTGGAGGGAGGAACAAAGAGATGTGGAGTACATAAACAAGGAGATTTTAATGAACTTCAGAAGGGGAGACACAGGGCAGGCAGGAACACAACATGTAGCACAACATCGATGTTTAAGACCCGACAGAGACAGACTGAACAGACTAGAACTTAACTACACAGGAGAACGAGGATAATTAACTAAACACAGCTGGGAACAAATGAACCTAATCAGGGAACAGGAACAAGAGGACCAAATAAGGGCATAAACATAACATGGAGCACGTGGGGAACAAAACACAACACAAGACAGAAACAGGGTCTGACATTACTCCCCCCTTCCCGGAAGGCGCGTGGGGGGGTGGGCGCCCTGGAGGCTAGTGCAGGACTGGGACATGGGGAAAACCTCCAGGGCGGATCAGGCGGATCAGGCGGTCCAGGATGCCATGGCGGCACAGGGAGCTCAGGGGCCATGGCAGAGCAGGGGGCTCTGGGAGCCATAGCGGAGCAGGCAGACTAGGAAGCCTTGGCAGAGCAGGTAGACGAGGAAGCCATGGCAGAGCAGACAGTTCAGGAGACCATGGTGGAGCAGACAGTTCGGGAGGCCATGGCGGAACAGACAGTTCGAGAGGCCATGGCGGAGTAGACAGTTCAGAAGGCCATGGCGGAGTAGGGAACTCAGGTGGCCATGGCTGGACAGCCATTCCTCACCACTTGGCCCGGCCACTACGGACGGACCCATACTACCCCCCCAAAAAAAATCCTTGGGGAGAATATTGTCTATAGCAGCCCTCCGTAGGCCTAACTCGGGAACTGTGGCCCTCCCTGGGCTTGACATGGGGACTGGAGCCCTCCTTGGGCTGGACGTGGGGACTGGAGCCCTCCTTGGGCTAGACTCGGGGACTGGAACCCTCTCTGGGCCAAACTCGGGGACTGGAACAACAGGACCCCTCACTGGGCTAGACTCGGGGACTGGAACCTTCTCTGGGCTAAACTCGGGGACAGGAAACCTCACTGGGCTAAACTCGGGGACTGGAGCGATATAACACCCACAAATCTGGGTGTTATATTAGATAGCAACTTGTCTTTTGAAAATCATATTTCCCATGTTACAAAAACAGTATTCTTCCATCTTAGAAACACTGCCAAGTTATGAAGATTTGTATAGTGAAAAGCGCTGTACAAATAAACTTGACTTGACTTGACTTGGAGCCCACTCTGGGCTGGATTCGGGGACTTGAGCCCTCTGTGGGCTAAACTCGGGAGCTGGAGCCCACACTGGAGCGAGCTCTGGGGTTAGGATGAGGGTAGAGGACAGTCTTTTTCTCCTCCTCCTCCTCGTTTGGTTAGAGAACATTGGTGTGGCCAGCGGGCTGGAGAGTGCTGCGGCCGGCGGGCTTGACTGAGGAACGGGCAGCGGGCTGGAGAGTGCCGCGGCAGGCGGGCTTAACTGAGGAACGGCCAGCGGGCTGGAGAGAGCCATGGCCAGCGGGCTTGAGGGAGCCGCAGCCGGTGGACTTGACTTCGGAGCGGCCGGTGGGCTTGAGAGAGCCACAGCCGGTGGGCTTGACTTCAGAGCGGCCGGCGAACTTGGGTGAGCAGCGGCAGGCGGGCTTGACAGCGGGCTGGTTCTGGACACTCCCCAGACACCGGATGATCCCTTCCCTCCAGCATAGTCCTTTGGTGTCTGGGAGGTCCACGGGGCGATGGTAGTTGGCCCCAAGCCAGAACAGAGAATTGATGGTGGCGTCATCCAATGCTGTCGCTGCGGCGAGCCAGAATTCCCAGGTGTACTCGAAGAAGGGGAGATCTCAGCAGACTAAGGCAGAGAACCGAGCGGCTAATTCCATCGCCGCGGGGAGAAACAAACAGGAAACAAAAAACTTTAAAAAAAATGAAAAACAAAGAAGGGGAGAGGGGGCACCACTTACTGTTCTGTTTTGGTCGGGTCTTCTGTCACGGTTGTCTACAGGAGGAGCGAGGAACGAGGTGACGTGGAGTACATAAACAAGGAGATTTTAATGAACTTCAGAAGGGGAGACACAGAGCAGGCAGGAACACAACATGTAGCACAACATCGACGTTTAAGACCCGACAGAGACAGACTGAACAGACTAGAACTTAAGTACACAGGGGAACGAGGATAATTAACTAAACACAGCTGGGAACAAATGAACCTAATCAGGGAACAGGAACAGGAAGACCAAATAAGGGCATAAACATAACATGGAGCACGTGGGGAACAAAACACAACACAAGACAGAAACAGAGTCTCACAAAAGGCAACATTTGCATTAATATTCCATGTACAGGGCTGGTAAAATGGGCCCAGATGTGCCATATATGAATTGGGGAGATTAGAGAAAGCGACGGAAAGAAGAAAAGTTGGAAACAGAAGTGGTATATATCACTTTACAATAACACCTCAAACACCCTGCTTTAAAAAATTTGCAATGAGAAGTAACTACCATGTCTTGACATGTCATATTTTGACTGCAGACAGCATGTTTGTTGGATTCATTTGGTGTTTTTTTTATGTAGTGCTATTTGGAATTTATTACTCCTTTACTTTCTTTCCATTATTTCACCAGCAACTGATTTATACACTGTGATTTGAATCATGAAGGCATAGTCTGTGAAAGTAAGACCCAGAAACACTATTGAAAAACAATAGCTTTGAGATGTGAACATGTTTTCCCCAAAACATTGTACTTGTCTGAGTAATTCCTCTTCATGGTCTCAGTTTGTCTCCCCATGTTTGTTGTGCTTGGATTGCTACCTTGTTGAACAGTGATGTCTTTGCCATACTTGCGTCTGCCAGTTTAACCTGCCATGGTGTCAATATGCTTAGTTGTTAACAGAGTACTGAGAGCTTAATGCAAGCCACTTTATTTGCAAGCGTCGTCTAAACCACAGACACAACAACTTTCAGTGTGATGTTCAGTCTATTTTGAGTTTCCCCACATAGCCATACCTTCAACCCTTTCCTTTAACCATCTGAACATCTAGTCAACTTTCCATTCACTCACCAGTGCAATCAAACACATTTGATACTTTAGAAGACATAAGATTTGTTAATGATTGTGAAGGCCTTGTTTTATTTGTTTTGGCAGATGTTGTGTGTCTCTTGATCAGTGAGAGACTGCTGTATCGGTGGGTTGTTTTCCTAACAGTTTGTTTAGATAATGTGAATTGCTGAGGGGTTTAATCTTTGACTCACCATTAATTACGCTGACCTGGATTTAAAGATTTCCTTTCTGAAACTGAATTTTTGTGGGAAAGAGCCAAATCTCTCTCTCTCTCTCTTTTAACAGATCTAAAACCTGTAACCTTAAAGAAAAAGGCATGAACTTTATCCTGCACTTAAAAAAGTGATTTTGATTTACAGTAAAAATATGTAAATTTGTAAATAAAATATTTATTTGAGAAGAAAAATCACATTTTTAAGTGTTTTATATTGTTTTCTGGAAAAAGTATCAAAATTAAGTGAGTTTAAGCTTAAAAAAGAAAAACAAAATAATTTGCAATAAATAAGGTAATAAATATATAGTTTAGTCATGAAACTCTAGATGGCGCAGGCTGATGTTTTGTTAACGTAACTGATGATATTCAGAGAATTATACGACTTGGCACAAGCTGATTGGTTCATGCTGCATATGCAGCCAATAAGCTTACTGCCTTGCATTTAAATGGCTGGCTAGCATTCACTAGTGATTCCTGCAGCGCGCTTTCAGAGTTTCTCTGAAACCCTCCACCTTCCCCAGCTCCACTTGTATAGATCTGCTACAGGTTATTTTATATGCTATTTGTGCAGCAGCAGTATGTCTTAAATACTCACTGCACCGTATCGCCGTATGCATTGGCAGTAGCAAGTTCCTGTACTTGCTTGCAGCAGCAGCAATAATCTACAACTACAGCAATAACCAACAGCAGCAGCAATTCAGCAGCAGCAGAAGTGTAGCCGATCTATTCCGCCAAGACCAAATACATTAACATTGTCATATCCATCACCATGCTAAAATCTTCCAAGAGTTGTCATGATTAAAATAAGCTTAATTGTCTTACTTCTTTTGTCTGATATTAGAGTTATTTTATTTACAATCGGATATATATCAAACGATATTGGATATTTAATTGTGCATGTTCATTAAATGTATATTACTTTTGCTGTCATCTAATCTAACATCTAAATCTAATGTAATTTTTTGCAAATCTCAAAATAATTATCCATTTTCGTACTGAACATTGTAATGTTGTGATGATTAAATTTACTTGTAGCATTCAAAAACTAATTTATGTTTTTAGTATTTTATTTTTTATTGAATATCTTTTAATCTCTGATTGGGAGATTTGAACTCTTGACAACTGGCAAGTGCAACTATGAAAGCTCGTTGAGGCTTGTTACCAATGCAAGATAACACAAATACCAATGAAAATTATTATTATTATTATTATTATTTTTAGAATAAATAACCAGTGGGCAAATATTTCAGATTATAATGCTTACCAAATAGAGTGAAGCAGTAATCATGATTATGATTAAAATCTGATTTATTGTGCACCCTATGAGTTTCCATAATTGATTCTTTTATTTTCATAATTGATTATGTTATGTTTATCACTGTGAAGCTGCTTTGACACAATCTGTATTAAATAAAGCACTATAGAAATAAAAGTGACTTGACTATTTATTTAGACACAAAATATCAAATTGTAATCGGTTACAGGTGTATTTAATCAAATCAACTATGAATTCTTAAACACATTTTTTTAAAGCGTTGCTTAAGTGTCTACTGTACATCTATTTAACATTTGACCCCTTTACCAAACTACCGCACAGCAAACATGGCAAAAACCTACATAGTGAACCTGGCATCAGCTAGAAATCTGCATGATTTCTTCATGCATAATTATGACCTAAATATCCACTTGCCTTCAAAGAAACATTCAGTTTTTTGTGTAAGTTAGCAGTCAAACAGGCCCTAACCTGTCGCAGGCTGTGTGCTACTTCCCAGCCTTGTGAAACTGCACATAAGACATTCTTTAAACTGAAGCCTACTAGAAGTCTTTCACAGGTGCTATCTGCTAAAGTCATAAAAATGTCAGCCAGAAGGGAGAGATCTCACAGTATTGAGAAATTTCTTTTCTGTTTAGCATCCAGATGTATGTGGAAATACATCTAGGTATCATGGACATGTTTACAGTATTCATGGACATGCACATATTTACGCCTTTATATTGACCTTTTAATGTCTGCAAACATGATTAATATCAAACATATGTTATTAAGTAGTATATTATGCAGGCTATATGTACTGTATATTAAATGCATATTTTCTAAAACTGCTTTTTTTACACTAGTGTTGGGGAGCAACTATGCTACATTTGACAGTAGCATGACTGAGTAGTGAGTAGATTTTCCAGTAACAAACTACTTTTTCTAATGACTAGCATGACAAAACAATGATTAAAAGCACTGATTAAATGATAAATTATATCAAAGTATGGTTATATGTTTAAAATAAATTGTCCCTTTACATGTCTTTAGTGAGCTACTATTAACTTTTTCAAAAGAGCTTTACTGTAGTTTTTGCTTAGTTTAAACTGTTTACACTGTTTGTCACAGTCAACAAATGTTCTAATTTTCAGCAGCCTTTTCAAGCTATATTTGACTTTTCACAGTTGTGTGTACAGTTTCGGGATGATTGGTACCTCTTCTAAACCGTAAATGGCAGGCTTCGCCCAATTTAGAATGGGTCAAGTCTGGGGCAGGAAAATTAGAGAATGCAGCTAAAAAACAAGCCAAATACAGTGACATGCTCCAGACCCTGTTTTATCATTCATGTTAAGAATATTATAAGAATAACCTTGAATCAAACATTCCATATTCAGGCTGATTCATTCTCCAACATATCTCCGTAAAACTAACAGCTGTGAAAAAAATCCAATCTACATTCCAGTCTGACACTGGAGTGCACAAAGTAATGGACACATATGGAAAATCTATGGCCTAAAGGCATAATGTCAGTCTTAACCACATATGGAAATGGGTGAAATGAATCTCAAGCATGTGCATTCAAAATCCAGACCTCTGAATGGAATTCCCTCAAAAAATATTCCCTCATTTAGATTTCCCTGCCTTTCATGTAATCCAAACTGCTTTTCTTATTTATAAAGCCTTTTCTCTTTGACATTTACGACTTGCTTGCTGACTTTATTGTACTTTTTTGTCTTTACCACTACCTTCTCTGCTGTGTCTTGCAGGCTTTAAGAGTGTGGTTGAAGTTCAGACTAAAATGTCGGTTTGTGGTGGCCTTCCTGTTTCTCTTCAGTCTATCAGTGGTGATGATATACACCCTGCCTTTTTTCCCATCTGAGCAGAGCAGGCTCAACTTACGGGGCCCCCGCAATAACAAACCCAGCAGGCTGGTCGAGAAGTTGTCTCTGAGACTTTATCTGCCAACGTCTTCATACGAACACAGCAAAACCTGCAAGAACCCTGAAATTAAAGATTCTGCTAAACATCTCCTGATGGTCAACCACCACCAACAATCATTTTCCTCTGGAAAAACAGCAGAGAAAAAAGTATCAACCAAAAAGCCTGCAAGAAGTAACGCAAACAAAAAAGAACGATATCTGCAGAACATAAACAAGCATCCAGTCAAGCCATTTGCAGCCCCTGCCAAAAGAGGGCGAGCCGTTAAACTAGGAAATAGCAGCAACTCTAACCCAACCATACATCTTCTTCGCTCCAGACATGACCCAGCATTCCCTCAGTCTGCCAGCATCCAAAGCCTCCACCCAAACAACAAGACATGCAGGCACAAATGCACTCCAGATGGGGCCAATGCAAAGAGGCTTGTGGGGCAGTTCTCTGATACACAGCAGGTGGTAAAACTGAAACAGGCCCCTGGAGGAGCAGGAACACATGAAAGACAAGCAGGGCCCTCTGAGAGGAAGAGGCCCAAATTCAGAGCAGAAACCAATGACGGGATTCCAGAAGAGGCTGGCATCAAGGTGTCAGCCAATGACTGGTGTGAGGTCTCTGAAGAGACTTTCACTGAAAACTGGAACCAAACCAAAGCAGAGTCTCTACCCTGGCTCAGTGAGGATGATATAAAAAAGATGGCACTTCTCTCCAGAGGCACTGTATTGAGTAAAGCCAGGCTTCCGGGCCATGGACAAGTCCTTCAGGTTAGATTTAGTGAGAAAAAAGACATATTTGTTCCTGCAGGGGACAATCATATCACACGCTGTGAGACAGGAAGCTGTGCACTCATAAAACGTCCCAATGACTGGTTCGAGGTGTTCGCCTTTCACCTTGACAGGGTTCTGGGTCTGAACCGGAGCTTGCCCGTAGTGTTGAGAACATTCCACAGTGAGATTCTACCGTACAAATACACCAATGGATCTCCCAGACCAGTGATATGGTGGGATCCCAGCATACAACATCTGTCAGATGCAGAGAATGACCAGAACTCTTTCTCACTTACTTGGACACAGTATCAGACTCTACTTCAGAGCAGGTGTGGTACTCGGGTGCCACTGAACTTTACAAGCTGTGTGGGAGTTCATCATTCAGAGTGGGGGCGGCTGGCCTTGTTTGACTTCCTGCTTCAGGTAAGAGGCACTATTCAAATTAATATTTGGTTTCCACAAACTTTCGAGTTTAATGTGTTATTATATATTTAATGAGAGTAAATTGCATATGTAGGCCTATATTGCAAATAACACAAAAAAGTATGATTATCTTTTAACCTAGGACTTCAACCCACTGTCTTGCAGAGTTATAGCTTTAACCCTGAAACCAGCTAATCAAGGCCTTCAGGATCGCTTGAAAAACCACAGGCTAGGTGAGCTGAAACATACTCTGCAAGACAGTGTGTCCCCAGAAGCAGAGTTGAAGACCTAGATCTTATAACATAAAAAAAGATTGGGATATCTAGACCATAAAATAGAAATTAGCTAAATTTACGTTTAAAAGGTTACTAGGTTATATGAATCTAGTTTACATGCATTTAAATGATGCATTTGACCACTATGGTTAGAAACTTTGGTATGAGTCACAAAATTTAGGGTGCTGCCAAGTACAAAATTGCCTACCTGCCAAGCATGGTATTTAAAATAATTCATGTTTTCCATTTTAGCATTGGCATTTTTCCTGTTAAAAAAGCATTTTGGGTTTCAAACTTGTTTTCTGAACAATTGCCCCATCTGTCATTGGTTAGACCAACTTTAAGTCCTGCATTAAACTAAAAACATTGATTGCGCCAAGATAGTTGTGTGACATTGAGAAAGTATTTTTAATTAAAACAATACAATCACTGGTGTGAGTTCATGCCCTAGTCTACTACCTAATTGTTTAAAACAATGATTGTAATTGATAACCAGACTGTTAATACCCAGCTTGAACCATAGGAAGGTTTAAAATAATGAAGGATTGCATCTAATTAAATGCGTGCATTTGACATGTAAATAATGAAATTGTGATTTAGCTTAGTTTAATTATCTCCTCACAACCTATTATTAACAAGCATGTTATCAGTCTATAGTTTTTTTCTGGGATTCTTGTATTTTGTAAACTGCCATTAGCCCATCACAGATTTGGCAGAAAACAGTTCATTCTCAGGAGACCGTGTTATTGGTGTGTCTTTGTGTGTCGCTATGACTAACTACTAATATAACTAAAAGGATACTGAACTTACTGTAGTCACATTATTTGATGGATTATTTTGAGTTTCAATTTTGGCGGGTTGGCGGGATGCTCATTCAGTCAGAGGCCTGTTGCACAAAGATAGTTAAACAAACTCTAACTTTTATAGTTGGTTCAAATTTGACAAACTAGACAAATCCAACATGGTTTAAGTCTGGAGAATGTGCACCAAAAGTGTGACATCTGCAGCAAACAGTCACACATGAAACATCGAGAAAGTCTGTCTGATTCACTTCTCGCGGGAGAGTCACCGCAGTACACATCTCTGTTGAAGATTAAGAAATCTTAATGAAAATGAAAACATATTTACAAGATAAGAAGTTTCTTATGGTGGTCACCACTGCTGAAAGATTGACAAGTGAATTAGCTGAATTTATTTAGAATTTTATATAGTTTAACAATAAGCTAAAGGAAAGCATGTAATCATAAATTATTTTTAAAGCTTTATATCATTTAAAGCTTTTATATGCACATATTTAAATTAACTGAAAGTAAAAGCTTAATATTAATGCAGAAAAAAAGTTTTGAGTTTGCTCAAACTAAACTCAAAATGACCTGTTGTCTTATTAAATTAGGAAAGGAGAAAGCATGAAAAAAATACACTTCACCTTTAAGCAGATTCATATAAGGCTGCTTTGGTTTTTTTGTTTTTGTTTTTTTCCTCTCTCATCTCCTTTCTCATGACAGCTCTTAGAATGATTTTTAATTTAAAAAATGCAATCACTGGTGTGAGTTCATGACCTAGTCTACCTAGTTGTTTAAAACAATGATTGTAATTGATAACCAGTTAATACCCAGCTTGAATCACAGGCAGGTTTAAAATAAAGAAGGATTGCATATAATTAAATGTGTGCATTTTACATGTAAATAATGAAACTGTGATTAAGCTTAGTTTAATTATCTATTAAACTAACTATTAGCAAGCATGTTATCTATCTTTTTTTTTTCTTTGTTTTTCTGGGATTCTAGGATTTTGTAAGCTGCCATCAGCACATCACAGATTTGGCAGAAAACAGGTAATTTTATAAAAGGGATATAAATTTACAGAGATTTAGCCTTTATTGAAAATAATATTAAATATTAAATATTAAATGCTGAATAAGTTTTTGCCCCATACTCTGTCCTTTTTAAAATAAATCCCATTTTAAGATAATCATTTTGACTACATGGTTCTAACATAAATTATTTTCTAACAGTCTTTTTCAAGCTCAATAGTTCAACTTTGTGTATTATTAGTGCTGTCAATCGATTAAAAAAAAAAATTAATTAATCACACATATTTTCTGAAATCAATTGTGATTAATCGTGATTAATCCCACCTAACATTAAAGTCTTTTAACATGCTTTTTGGCGTCTTTTTTATGACTGAAGGCCAGTATGTATCACTGATACTAATACTACTGATGTCTCTTTTAAATTGTTTTCCCCCTAATATTTAACCATTGATTAGCCATTCAGCATTACAGAATAATTGAGAGCTATCAATTTGAATATTTATTAGACTACTTAAAATAACTTCTAATTTATGTGAACTTAAAACAATCTTCACATAAACCCATTATAATAAATGTCATATTCAGCAAGTAGGAAATATACAGAAATTGAATAAAGTTATCAAACACTACATTTTAAATTAAATATAGATGAATCCTTAAAGCTATAAAAAATTATTGATTTCCTCATTTCTTTTGTTGTTTGATTAACAGACATCACAGCAGCTGGGTTATTAGGTTTTTTTTTGTTGTTGTTGCTGCTGCTATTACTTTAAGAGCTGCTGCTGAACATGACGCGGATCTGAAATGCATCTCTTTACATATTTACCACCTCAGCTGACGAGATGATTCGGGTGTGATGAGGGCAGTGTCCCTCATCAAGTCTAGCTTGTATGGCGCCCTGGGCGAATCACCCCGTCTGCCACCTCTAAATTAAATTAATTTTACATTAATTTTGCTATTTTATATAAATGTATATATTTAGATTATTACAAATTCAGACAAATAAATAAAAAATATGATACATCCCTCCAAAACTGCACAACTGTACAGTAAAAAATAATAAAGTGAGTATGTTACATTTGTTTTTTAAACACATTATGTTACAATATCACATTTTACTGTCTGATTATGTAAGCTAGTTAGACAGAAAAATTATTGTTGTTCTCTATATGTGTAATAACAACAAGCAACATAGCATCACATTATATGTTAGCCTATTGTAGCTAGATGAGTGATAGCTGCATACATACCATTTAACTTTTGCGGGGTTTTTTTTTTTTTTTTTTTTGAGGTGACGTAAAATAAAGGGAATAAAGCGAAAATTAATTGAATGAGCTGAAACGCAGAAGCTTTGTTCAGTACGCGCGCTCACTAACTGAATTTTGCACTCTCGTGAATTATCTCATCATAATCAACAAAGTGCAGATGTATGTGTTATGTAAGTGAGAGATTAATTTTGCCTTATAGCTTCAGTGATTATAACGGGAGTTGTTTGAGAGTGCTTAAACTCGCACTGGACTATAGTCAGTTATGTTATTTGATTTAAATGTTCATTTAAATGTTCTTTGCTCGCTTTTGGTAGATTTTTATTAGCTGTTTGAATAACTGTGGAAATAAAAGCGTAGCTGTTTTTTATGTGATCAAGTTAAATACAAATTCAGTCGTATTAAAATAATTTATGACATGATCCCCATATCTGGTACTTGCTATAAAGATGGGATTATGATGTGCCTTGGGTAGCCTAAACATTAAACTATTTTAGCCTTACCCTGGAGATGGTTCACCCTCCGTATGCGTCTGAATGAGAGAGTTTTTCTCCGGGCGCACACTCTGTCCCGAACAGTTGACCCATAAGGTGACATGATATTGACGTGCCATGCAAATGAGCGGTAAAAACCTGATCAAGCTCCGTTTATTTTTTTTATTTTTTCTGGTGCAGGCGCCCCGTGCCGACCTGGGCGGTTGCCCATGTAGCCCATGCCTAAATCCGCCACTGGATGAGGGAGACTCCAGGACAGGACAGTTTTGAAAACTACTGTATTTCAGAGACATGTTCTTAAAGGGGTGGTTGACTGCTTTTTTTTTCATGGCTTGATTGTGTTTATGGGGTGCAGTGTAACATGTCTTCGTGCTTCATTTAAAAAAAACGCCTTATTTTTCATACATTTTACCTTTATTGTAAGCTGCTGTCTCCATTGTTATTTGAATGCCAGTGGACTTCCTGTTTCTATGATACCACTCCCTCAGAAATATGCAATGTGCTCAGATTGGTCAGCTGGCCCAGTGTGTTGTGATTCGTTAACCGAGTACTGCACGTTGTCCGGAAACTTCTCTAAAGCCGCGCAACATGGCCCCGCCCCCTTTGTTGCATGTTCACAGGGGCGGGGTTTATGTAAATTTCTGGGTTTGTGACATTTGGCAACATTACACACTATCTAACATTAAAAAAGTGAACTCGCAATCAACCGTCCCTTTAAATATGACTCATATATAACAAATACACAGTTTTAAGGCAGGTTTAAATGCAAATATTTTTTTTGGTAACTTAATGACTTAACTGACGACATAACTACGACATTGCATGTTCTACAGTGTGTGCCGGCACATTTGTTCGTGCAATTGAACAATTGCTTTAACGCGCTCATTTGACTCGCGCCTGGTGCAGAGGTGAAGTTGGAACGCGTGTCTGAAAAGTCTCCCATTTTATGTGGTCGTAAGATGTTCTGCGTCTAAATAAATGCAATTCTTGTCAAGAAAAAAATAGACAGAAGCAGCAGTTGTGAGTGGGGTGGCGACCCCTAGTTCTGCCGCTGCGTTAATTGCATTAAATATTTTTAACGTGTTAAACTGAAAAAAATAATCGCCTGCGTTAATGCTTGACAGCACTAGTATTTATATAATTTAATAATAATTTCTTAGACAAACACTCTTAGACAGGTGAAATATGATGTGAGCAAAGTAGCACAGTAACAAGAGTGCCCACTGAGAGTTTCATTCACTGTGAATTATTATATCTCTAATTTTGAAGAGCACATGAGGATTGTGAGTCAGTATCACCTCATTAGCAGGTTTAGAAGATGTATTTACACGTTCTTCTTTTCTTCCTCTTTACTTTTTGCTCCCCATAGCTGCACTGTTTTTTATTTTTTTCAAGAACCATAGTTGTCATGGTGACACTTAATTAAAATTGTGAACATAGGTAATGGAAGAAAATGCATGAATCCTTTCTAAAAAACAAAATAAAAACAGGTTGAAACTGACAGGGAGAAAATTCCTTTGTAATTTTATGATTTTAGGATAATCTTTAGAAATGTACAAATTAAATAACACACTGACATTGAATCTTGGCAGTTGCATTAAATGCTGCTCTTGAAATGTACTGTGACTTGTAGTTATAATAGTTGGCTGAAGATATTAAAGGAACAGTTCACCAAAAAATTTAAACATAATTCACATTGTTTTTTAATTAGAAGATATTTGGAAAAAATTTAGTATTACATCACTTCCTCACCAGTGCAGTGAATGGGTGCCATCAGAATGAGAGTCCAAACAGTTGATAAAAGCATTACAATACTCCACAAGTAATCCACACAACTCCTATCAATTAATGTCTTGTGAAGTGAAAAGCTACATGTTGCAAAAGCTACATGTCAGCTCACCAAGTTTCAGCAAATTTGAATTTGAGTAAACTATTTCTTTAAATTGCTTTTACTCCTTGGAAGCTAACCTTGGCATTCTTTAACTAATTTTGCATGATGAGCATCTCTTTAACACAGAACATATCATTTTTCAGAAGGACTTTCTATGCATTTTACATATAATTTACAGCACTGCAAAACTTCTACCATCTTCCTGCTTGATTAAAAACTAGACCAAATCAAGTGTGAAAAAAAATCACTTGATGGCAGACATATTGTAGACTAATGTTGCGTGCCCAAGAATGTGTAATTGCAAGTGCTCATGAATGTGCTTCATGAATTTCTGAGAATAATCTGTGAGTGTGAAAACTGTGTACTCTGAAAAAGTGGGAGTATGGATGGGCCATGAATAAATAATACATTAGATCTTAGAAAAGTCAATAGCTGTAACATGGCCAACAGCTAATAGCTTTGTATTGATCTGGTGAAATCGCTGACTGGTACCCTTGAACACTTGTTCCTCTCTATTCATTTAGCACCTCTGATGGCACTGATGTGAAACCTCACACCCTTAAGCACAGAACAGTGTGAAGGAAACACTCACTGTCACCATGGGAAACACAAGTCCTTCTGTGTGCCGCTCTGAAATGTAGATCAGTGGTTCTCAACTGGTGGGCCACAGGCCTGGCCTGATAGGATCACAGATGGCAGGAAGTAAGATAATGCAGATAATACAATTCAACTAACCATATAATCGTGCACAGTTATAAGACAGCAAATTAAATCAGCATAAATGCTAATCAGCATTTGTTATGAGGGGAAAAAGCACTTTGTATACTTTTTGTTGTTGATGTCCAAACCAACCGATTTCACATTGGATTCATTTTTAACACGCAAATGTGCATTTACCAGTATAAAACCACTTGGTTTGGACGTGACCTGAGTAAGTGATGCTTCATGCAATGCTACACAATTGACAATGGATGTAAACCTACTTTGCCAGTGAAGTCTCACCAAAGTTTCCCTAATGTGGCTGTGCCTTTACGGTGTCATCATATTAACAAAATTTTATGAAAAAAAAAAAAAAAACAATTTTGTCCATTGTCAAGTTTAGTGATAGTTCAGCTTTCTGTTGGTCAACGTAGCTTATTCAAATGACCAAATGACTAGATTTAGCCCACATAAATTATCAAAACAACAGTAAATGTGACCACACTTTTTAGAACTTCTTAATGTTCCATGACTTTTTCAGGCATAGGAATCATAATTTGATTTAAATTAACCACTCTTATGGATAAAGATGTGTCATGCTTATATTATGCCATTTTATCCACTTTTTATGAGCTCATAAAATGAATTATAGGGCTACTGGTGTGGACAAATAAGGTTAATTATGGATCAGTGAGTTCATTTTTAATTAAAGGGTTAGTTCACCCAAAATAAAATTTAAAATGAAATAAAAATTAGCCTGTGTTTTACTCACCCTCGAAGCATCCTAGGTGTATATGACTTTCTTCTTTCAGAAGAATCCAGTCGAAGTTATATAAAAAATTGTCCTGGCTATTTCAAGCTCTATCATTGCAGTCAGCGGGTGTTGCAGTTGAACAATCCACAAGTCGTCAAATAAAGCGAGCGCATCCATAATAAAACGTGCCTCACACGGCTCCAGGGGGGTGAATAAAGGCCTCCTGTAGTGAATCCATGTGTTTTTGTAAGAACAATATCCATATTTCAAACGTAATAAACACTTTTCTCTCTGTAATACGCGGAAGCCGTTCCGGAGGATGACGCAGCACGTATGTGCAGTGCGCGCGCCTCTGAGATATGCTAGCCTCGCGAGTTGGTTTATAGGAGCAAAGGAAGCAAAGTTTCCTTACTTTAGCAAAGGAAAACCAATTTCCTCTTAGTTTATATCGAAATCCTCAAATGTTTTTCTTTACAAATCCTCGGTTTGTACTTCTAATTCGTGACCGGCATTTTGTTTTGTTCTCTCTCCGCATTCGTCACTAATCACGCAACGCCGATGTGCTACGTCATCCGCCGGAACGGCTTCCGCGCATGACAGAAACCGGAAGTGAGAGAAAAAAGTGTTTATTACATTTGAAATATGGATATTTTTCTTACAAAAACACATGGATTCGCTACAGGAGGCCTTTATCCACCCCCCGGAGCCGTGTGAGGCACGTTTTTTTATGGATGCGCGCGCTTTATTTGACGGCTTGTGGACTCTTCAACTGCAACACCCGCTGACTGCAATGATAGAACTTGAAATAGCCAGGACAATTTTTAATATAACTCCAACTGGATTCGTCTGAAAGAAGAAAGTCATATACACCTAGGATGACTTGAGGGTGAGTTAAACACAGGCAGTTTTTTTTTTTTTACTGTCTGTGACAGCAATTAAGATACCCTAGTTTAAAAACATGCTAGTTTGATTAATTATGAGGCAATTTTTTCTTCATTAAGACAATTTTCAATTTCATACAGTTTCCATTCATGTAAACTTAAGAGATTCTGCAACACATGAACTTATGGTGACCCAGTAGTGCACAAAACAGCAAAATCTCCACAACACAACTAAATCGCCACAACACATCGGAAACAAGCCACAACAC
>NW_015547713.1:525163-544250 GCF_001515605.1 Sinocyclocheilus anshuiensis
AAATCGCCACAACACACCGGAAACAAGCCACAACACAACGAAATCACCTCAGCACAATGGAAACAAGCCACAACACAACAAAATTAGCACAACACAACGAAAACAAGCCACAACACAATGGAAAAAAAGTCGCAACACAATGGAAGCAAGCCACAACACAACGAAATTAGCACAACACAACGGAAATGGTCCTATGCACACAAACATATACATTTGCTACTTTTTAAAGCCTGAGCTCCTCTTTAATAAATATGGCGCTGCTTCTTTTTAAGCACTGTTATAGTTGAATGAGCCGAGGGATTTAATGCAGGGTCTAATGATCTAACGAAATCCAAATTTTTAAATCCAATATATTTTCACGAACCCTTGAAGTTTCTATGGGACAGTAGTACAATATATATCACACCATATCATGGTGCCATTTCAATAATGGAGTGTTTACATTAAGTGCAACAGCATTTTTGACATATAGGCTACCCTGTTGAAAAAACCAGCATATGCTGGTTTTTTCAACAGGGTATTTACACAAATTACACTCACCAATGTCTGGTTGGGCCACACAAAATTAAAAATGACGTGCCCCGGGTAACAGAGCAGTAGCATAGTGAGTAAGGCACATAAAAGTAGTATTTTGACGTGATCAACCAGCGTTAAAGTCCGCTTTTTGCCAGACTCGCTCTTCTCCTTTTTCCCATCACATATCAGATCAGAAAGGCATTTACTTTCAATGTAGAAAATATTTGATAAGTGGAAATAATGTGCATAACGAGTGTTTAATTCTAAAGTATATCAGGGTTAGGGGTATAGGTGTATGGAGGGCTTTATTGTCCCAATAGCGGCATCCATTTAATATTTTTATAAATATAATCATTTACACTCTACATTACTATTGCATCCTGTTAATGTACAACAAAACTGAGGTGCAAACATCTGCCACTATATAGACTATAGCCTATAAATAATAGGCTATCTAATCACGATTTACACTTATTGCAAAGAAAATACATAGTGTAAATAGAATTTATTGCTATTTTCACTTAGTGTAAACAGTATATCAATAAAATACGTTCTATTGTCAATTAGTGTAAACAGCATCTAATATTTGCTACTTACACTGCAAATAGCCGCTGCCTTCTATAACTAACATGCAAGCTTTATATAGTGGTAATGGACTAACAAAACCTTAATTTTGAACAATTTACTATACCAATACCATACCGATGAGTTTATGGACTCTTGAACTTGCACATATTATTACTGCTGAATTCATTTCATAACACTGTTTCTCGCAGCCACGTAATTGATGCTTTAAAGCTAAAATTTGGGCTTCGTACTAGAGTTATGGGTCTAAAAATATTACTAATTTTAAAGAGCTTTTACTGCACCACGATTTTTAAATGACACTTTAAATTTGCATAGCCATATAAATGACTTGGTTAATGGTTTAAAAAAACGGTACTAAAATGCCCAAAATTTGAATTTCATTAGACCGTTACCTCTGGTATAGTCCTTAGTTTGAATGCATCCTCTATAGTGGCGAAAGGGAGCGGGAGCATTTCCGTTGTGCTGCAGCGATTTTGTTGTGTTATGGCTTGTTTCCGTTGTGTTGTGCTAATTTCGTTGTGCTGCGGCGATTTCGTTGTGTTGTGGACGACTGGACCACCGTAGGGAACTGAATTAAAATATGCAATTTTTTTTTTGTTACTTTATTTTCGTGACAGAACTCATTAAAAGTCTAAATACCAAACAGTATGGTCTTGAGAGCACACTGAAAATCCAAGATTTAAATCAGAACTTGTAAATGATATCAACTGATCATCCATATGACTATAAGTACTAGTGTTTCTGTATTCTAAGTTAGTTTGAGGTTGCACTTAATCGTTTTCTATTGCCCTTGGTAGTGTGGAGAACTCTGTCTTCAGTAAACGGTCAATGGGTTGAACTTCAAATTTGACTCCTGGTCTGCACTAATCATCTTTGAGCTTCACTGAGCATATTGGTCTCTCTACGGGGTTTAACTGTAAATTTCCTTGTTTCTATTTGTAAAGGGAATCACGTGACAGAACCAAAGGTGAGCTTTATTACACAGCAGCATGGTCAAAGCAGGCAAGGTCAAAATCCAGCAAACAATGTAATCCAAGGCAGAGAGCAAAAGAATAATCCAGATGAACAGGCAATGATCGAAATCCAAGTGAGCAGTTCAAAGTACAAAACATGAAACAAGGCAATGGCAAATGAAAAACGCTTGGTAGAGTCCGCAACAGTTAAACAATACTTCACCATGTCAGTAGGAATGTGTGAAACTAAAATAGTCCTTCTAAGTGGAAACAGCTGTGCATGCAATTAGTTCCTGGCATGGGGTGTTATGGGAGATGTAGTCCGTGAAACAATGGTACAGGTAAATGATGGAGTATCCTCTAAAGGAGCGCATTGGCACTCCAGTAGGAGATCGTGACAATATTACATTTAAAAATTGCCAAATTATATTGCCAAGTTTTACACAAATTGTGTCAACGGCAGGTCAAGTACTGCTGTCATTAAAGCAAATTCGGAAATTCATGCATTCATAAATTTTTTTTACTCAAATTATTATTCTGAATATTCAAAATATAATTTGTAATTACTATGTTTTTGTTAAAAATGTGCTAAAAATGACTGTATACCAGTAAGTATAAAGGCACTGCATAAACCCAACATAACTCAAACCAGTGGCAAAGAGGATTGCATTAGTTTCTGAACAAAAGGTCACATCAATCAGAATATTCAGGGGCTGTGACATGGAAATGTCTTCAACAGAAATGCTCTGTGGCATTCACCATGGTTGACTAGCAGCACTGGGCTAGAACATTACGTAAGCGAGCCCTAAGGTTATCACAGTGCTGGCTGTGTGAGGAAAGACAGCACAGATTTGAGTATGATGTGCGGCAAGAACACAATGTGTGTTGACGACTGTTTGCTTCTGATACTGCCAACTGACAGCAGCTGTCACAGACACTGAGCTGATGTTAAAAATATTAGTATTTTTAGTATAATATCAGCATGTAGACAAGTGGCATAAACATCTTGTCTAGCTATTTTTAAGGCATTTATATATCCCATGAAACACAACAGATGTTTAGCAGAATGTTAAGGTGCTCTTTTCCATACAAAAACTAATTTACACTTTAAAGGTCCAAAATAAATAAATTGTTTATTTATTTATTTAAGTATGTGGTATCGAAAAATAAAGTATTACCATAGAGTATGTGGTTAAAAATGTGAGTCTTCTGAAGCTAGTTTTGTGTGATGAACAGACCCAAATATAAGCTGTTTTTGATATTGAATCTTCCTCTCTACACTAGTTCTCAAATCTCTTTTGCCCTTGCATCATGTCAGGTTTAACAAAAATAAGACAAGCACCATAGAATTAAAAAAGTAAATGATGACAAAATGTTCATCATTTTATTTGAACTTTAAACCTTTTAATCCTCTAAAGTGCAAGGGAAAAACTTATTTAATTGCCTTTATTACCCATCACATCCATCTTCAGTCGATCTCAGTTGTTCTAAAATCAGACGTGGTTCACTTTACAGTGTGAAATATAGCAGTGGTGTGTCAGTATGACCTATTGAGTTTGAGAGGGAGGGAGGGTGTTCTAACTGGGAATGAGCTGGTAAAGCACGTACTGTACCACAGGGTCACATCTCACCTTAACTTCTCACCCACAGTCTGGTCCCAGCACATACAGGAACCAAAGAGGAGTAATGTTGTTAAATGTTATGAGAAAAGTTAAACCACAGTATTGCCACTGGAATCTCTCTGCCTTGCAAGTTTATTTGCTTGCCTTGATAAAGGAAAAATTAGTTTGAAAACTGTTCATACAGTAAGATTAGTAAGTAACCCTGAGTACTCAGGTTGTGCAATATTTTACACTGTACACTGCATTCGTATTCTTATTTACATATTTATGCAGTTGATAACAATGATTAGCCATGTTTTGTATGATATGTAAATATATAACCACTATGTAATATTGCTGGCATGAAACATGCAAGGATGATGGCATAGAGAACCCAATTGCAGTTTATTTACAAAGGTGAAGATCCAAAAACATAAACTTAATTCTACACATGAAACACAACATCAGCATGGACTATGGGCTTGACTAGAAAATAAACAATGACATGGAACATCTAAATATACTTCAATACATGACAAAAGGTGCGTTCGACTTCATGCAGCACTGCGCAGAACGATCGGCGGCTGACTTGAAGCAGTGCATGCCGGTTAGAAATTTAGTCCAACTTGAACCGGCGCCAACGCCACGTCACTGTCACGTGTGGCATCAAAGTACAGCGATAGCGTTTCGAGAGCAGCCGGCTGACTCAGCTGGCGCTGCTTTTTCAGAGCGACTGCAGGAGCGCTGATGACGACACAGCTGTTTCAGATTGGCCAAATTCACCACATGACAACAATGACGTATGTTTCTAATATCTTCAAATCCAATACTGCTCATAAATCTGTTTTTTAGAACAGTAAAAGCTTTTTTACTGTAGTCGCAATGTTATATTGAGTCACGTTTATCATGAAAGCATATATACCCCCACTTTATTAGTATTTAAATAGTATATATTTACGTTGAACTTTATTCTTGAACAGATGGCGCTGTATTAAGTGGTATATAAAAAGTGTTTCTGTTGCTCATGAAAACGTTTCTGAAACGTCTGTGTATTTGACAAATATTGCATTTAATTCACTTCATCTGTGATAGAGTATGCAAACACCGCGTGAGCGTCACTAACGGGAGCAGAAATGTCCGGCTTGACGGCTCCGTTTTCAACTCCGCCCCCGACTGCAAGCGGCTACTCTCGTTGATCGCCGCTTATAGCCGTGCTTCAAGTCGAACTCACCTACTGTAACAAACATGAGGGCTTATAAACAAGACTCTATGGTAATCACATGATGTAAACAACCAATGACAAAACGGAACTGCTAAACAAAATGAACATGAACCAATGAGGGAGCAGAATTAATAATGAGACAGCAAGACAATGAACCAATGAAAACATGACATGAGCAACAAGCGGGAATAGGAGGTCACATGACTTGAAACAGGAAATACATAACTGAAACCAAGATAGAAGACCTGCCATAAAAAACATGACTAGACCTGAACTTAAATCATGAAATGTGAACAAAAGACAAGCTGTTCAAACTAACCCCCGTTCAAAATAATGTGAAACATGACTTTACCCAGGTTTATACTGTAAGTGGTTTTAAAGCCTATTTGTGAATGTCTATTGACATATATGAATTCAGTTTTTCATTTTTTTATTTGTTAAACGTGTGATTCATTTGTTGTTTTCTCCAGGTGAATGACAGACTAGACCGGTCTTGCTGTGGTTTCAGACCAGACCCATCAGAACTCTGTGTAGAAAACCTGCTGCATGTCAAATGTGGAAACCCAAAGGACTTAAATCTGGTGCACATCCTGGTAAAGGAAATATTGGTGATATTTGTCAGATCTTCCGATAATAACATATCAATACAGAACATCCTCATTCTAGTTCAACCCTCATAGACCATCTCACAGTACCTCCCAGTTGTAGAGAAAAGGGTCCCATATTTTATATAACTGAAATGGTAAAAAAAAAAAAAAAAAAAAAAAATGAGACAGCAAGACAATGAACCAATGAAAACATGACATGAGCAACAAGCGGGAATAGGAGGTCACATGACTTGAAACAGGAAATACATAACTGAAACCAAGATAGAAGACCTGCCATAAAAAACATGACTAGACCTGAACTTAAATCATGAAATGTGAACAAAAGACAAGCTGTTCAAACTAACCCCCATTCAAAATAATGTGAAACATGACTTTACCCAGGTTTATACTGTAAGTGGTTTTAAAGCCTATTTGTGAATGTCTATTGACATATATGAATTCAGTTTTTCATTTTTTTATTTGTTAAACGTGTGATTCATTTGTTGTTTTCTCCAGGTGAATGACAGACTAGACCGGTCTTGCTGTGGTTTCAGACCAGACCCATCAGAACTCTGTGTAGAAAACCTGCTGCATGTCAAATGTGGAAACCCAAAGGACTTAAATCTGGTGCACATCCTGGTAAAGGAAATATTGGTGATATTTGTCAGATCTTCCGATAATAACATATCAATACAGAACATCCTCATTCTAGTTCAACCCTCATAGACCATCTCACAGTACCTCCCAGTTGTAGAGAAAAGGGTCCCATATTTTATATAACTGAAATGGGAAAAAAAAAAAAAAAAAAACATCAAGGGCACAAGATCCAGTGTAATTCTTTGTATTTTTACATGGTTGCTTGAATATCCATTACAGCAATATACAGTGGAATGCAGTGAATAATAAAATTTTGAGCAGATGAAACCTGCTCCCAGAATGATAAATATGATATTGGAGAACCCCCTTTTTTTATTTAAAATGTTTAAATCTGACCTTGCAGTGCTCTTAGCTCTGTTATGTAGATGTTTTTATTTACTTATTTAGGTATTAGCGTCAGTTAAATTATAGCATATATATTTTTTTATTAATTCATAAATATTTTTCTATACTTGAGCTTTCGCAAGTATCCTTAAAATGATCAGTACACCATTTGACTTTGAAGAGAGTAAACATGCATACATAATGACACTATGGCATCAGTGAAACTTCACAGTGAAAAGGTCACATAGTTGGAAAGTATTCGTTTTCTACCAGGAGAGTGTAGAAAATTTTTCCCCCTTAATACGGCTTTCCAGTATCAAAAGCAATAACTTTCCAACAGCTCTCGAGATCTACGTGAAGTTTGAGCTCACTCTCAAACTGTGAGTTAGAAACCCAGCTAAATAAAGTGAGGCAGCTAAAACAAGTCAAGCCAATCAGTTTCCATGGGAGCCTTTAGATTGGTTCTGAGCTCCAGTGTAGCTGTGGTTTAGGTTTTTGGACCCAGTCTGCAAAAGTCATCTGTTTTAAAATTGCTTGCTCACAAAATCATTCCACAATTTTAGAAATATCTCCCTGTTGCTTAGCTTGTATGAATTATACTGACTGCAGTGGGCTCTGTAAGTTTTTCTGTCTCTTTTGTTAACCCTAACCCTGATATTAAACATGCATGGACACTGAGAAAAAAATAAAAAATAAATAATTAATTGTGTTGAACAAATTGATAACTCAAATTTCAAAGATGTCAACTCCAGTAGAATTATTGGCTTCTAAAAATCCAAACTGCAAAGAAACAACAAGGGAGCTCTCAAAAAAGTGGGCAGAGAGAACAAAGAAATTGGCTACTAAGTGGCCGGTATATATATTACATTCCAGTCTGAATTTTCGATGGCAAGCGAGATGTTTTAGTTTTACTATAGTCATGACTTCTGATTTTAGTACACATTTAATATACTTTTGGCATAATTATGTGAAATATAATTCAACAAAATCTGAAAAGTGGTCTACCATTCGGTATCAGATCATTTTGTATCTAATGAAATGCAATTCTAACATTTTTGAAGTGTGTCTTAAAGGGTTAGTTCACCCAGAAATGAATCTTCTGTCATATCCTCACTTTGTTCCAAATCCATAAGGCTTTTGTTTATCTTCAAAACACAAATATATATTTTTAATGAATCATGAGAGATTATTGTCCCTCTATTGAACATCCACGGAACCAGAACGTTGACGCTTCAAAAAGTTCATAAAGACATTGTAAATTTATATGATGGACAGATATAATTTAGGATTTTAATCACATAAATTTTTAATCACATAAAAAAAGCAAGGCATCGAACCCCCAACTGCTCCCCAGGCGCCGCAGCAAAAATGGCTGCCCACTGCTCCGGGTGTGTGTTCACGGTGTGTGTCTTCACTGCTGTGTGTGTGCACTTTGGATGGGTTAAATGCAGAGCACTAATTCCGAGTATGGGTCACCATACTTGGCCACGTCACGTCACTTTTTTTTTCTTTTTTTTTTAAATATTGATTAACACTCATCACATATGAGTAGAAGCTCAAATGTGCTTGCTTGACCCAAAGAACCAATGAGGTTTGTTCTCGCGTATCACACCAGCATGTTTGAGCTTCTGCAAGAACCAAAGGGATTTGTTCTTATGTGTCAGGCAAGTAGCTGAGCTTCCGTTTACCACATACTGCATGATGAGCACTGTGTATGTGCATTGATCAATGCGTATATGTGAATAAATTAAAACAGATTGTCTCTTTAGAAGGGTTATATGGATTCATATGGATTACTTTTACATGGATTACATGGATTCACATGGATTACTTTTACAATGTTCTTTAGGGACTTTTTGAGCCATCAAAGTTTTGGTTGTGTGGACTTATAATAGAGGGACAGAAATGGCTCAGGCTTCATTAAAAAAATATCTTCATTAATTAGTTTAAAAAACTAAACAAAAGTCTTATGGGTTAGGCTACAGTAACTTTTGACAGAATTTTTATTTTTGGGTGAACTAACCCTTTAAATGTCTAAAAGTTTCCAAATACTTTAGGGCCACTGTACATAATATAAATAAGCATGAATGTACTCAAAATAATCTGTATATTAACCTCAATTTATAGGTTCGGAAGACAGAACCTTCCAGACTGGTTTTTATTGACAATGCAGGAAGACCTCATCAACCACAAGACAACCTCAACTTCAGACTGCTTGAAGGTATTGATGAGTAAGTATTAATATTTGTGAAGATTTATCTAGACTATTTATACTATCTTATACTGGCCTAGTGGTTAAAAATGTGTACTGTTAACTACTGTAAGTTTGAACTGGGACTTCTTAACATTGTGCCTTTGAATAACAGACTTGCTGACCCAAGTCCATTTGGATACAAGTGCCAACTGAATTAGAAGCAGACAAGTTATGTTTACGAATACAAATGTCAGAATAAGGATTCTGTTTTCAAGGAAATAAGACTGATCAACATACAAAACAGTTAGTGTAACAGTGTATTCGTTGATTGATAGGTTTCCAGAGTGGGCCGTTTCAGTGCTGCAATCAGGATGTCTGGAGAGGATGCTCCTTCGCTCCCTGTCTGTGGATCGGGAATTCTGGGTGAGCAGAGGAGAGGCGTCCGAACTCAAATCTATCATCTGGCATGTTGAGCAAAGAGCCAAGGCCCTCCTCCAGTATATACAAGAGAAGAAACTACGACTTAACAGAGATCTTTAACTCTCACATGAAGAGATTATCTTATATTGTAAAAAAAAAACAAACAATTACTGAATTCTCAGAAGACACAAAATGTTTATGGAAATCCTTTGCTTTGCATTGAATCATCCTGATTCATTTTTGTCGTTTTGTTCATTAAGTCTGTTTTGTTGTGATGTTTAGAAAGTCATGCGAACTATGCAAGACAGCTAAAATGAAAAGAGGTAGTGTATTTTGCATGTATTTTTGAGTCGATTTCCCTAATCAGGGTTGACAATCCTTGAACTGTGATTAAGTGATGCTCATAGTGTCTGAGAGAAGACACTCCAGATGGTCATTTGCAAAGCAGGACTCATGCAGAGGCCCATCACTGTGAAGAGACTTACACTATGTCCTAACCTGACACGATACAATTAGATTTCAACAACAAGCAATTTGTCTTACTATGCTAAATGCTAATGTGCTGTCGACGGCACACAGTTACAGCCAATTAGAAGATATTTAATATTTAATGTACAGTTATGAGAAGTGGAATTTTGGTCTAATGATATTTCATATAGTGGGTGGCTGTCGCACAATTAGACACCAAACCATCAACAAAATCTGTCGCTTATTTGTTTTGTGGTCACAGCTGCATTGGACAAAACCAGAATTTACATGGAAGAAATTAAGCTTTGTATGTCAAGTCTTCCTCTGGTGCATTCAGGAAGGGTAACTGCAGCTGTAAGTTAGATATGAAGTTAAGTTAATGAAGCTTCCAAACTATTTTTCTTGTGCAGTGTCCTTGAAATGCCAAAAACAAGAGAATTGTGGTGTACAAGCTAAATCTTTAATGAAGGCTACTATACTAGAATAGATGCTGAGGACTATGAAACTGTGGTGTGGAGTGAAACTCCTTAACTCCTGCTCGGCTCCTACAGGGCCTCAGTTATGCACGAAATTGCTGAGTCAGAATTTGTGGTGTCATATGTAGGGTTGTCATACATGATTCTAGGCTGTCGACTTTGTCTTATAGGACACATACTGTGCATACACTGCAGTTAAACAGTTGTCCTAAACTTTTTTTTTTGACTCCAAGCTCCCCTGTTGTCAGCAACAATATTAGAAGGCCCTATGACTTCTGCAGTTTGTGATTTTCTGGATAAGAATAAAGATTTAAAAAAATATATATGTTTTAATACCTGATTTCAATACCCGATCTTCTACCTGGTTTACAATCTCATTTCGACTTGATATTTGTTTCCTCTTTAATTCAGAGCTTGGCATAACTGGAGCATATTCATTTAAAATGCCCTTGCAATTATTAATTTTATTAATTGACATGACTTTTCCAGTTCTCTGAAAAAAAAAATCAGGCTACCTTATATATCTAGGTTTATCTAGTTAGTGGGAACCCTGCTGCTTCTTCTGTTTAAAAAAAATTGAAGAAGAGTTTATATATATAAAAATGTTTTTTTTTTTTTTTTAAGTCATCTTGAGGCCCCCTTTGGAAGTTTGCTGAGACCCCTTTGTGTCTAGCCCAGTCCTCTGGTTGACAACTACTGATTTATACAATTCAGCCATTTTTATATGCGGTCATTACTCCCAAAACTTTGTAGTGTGTATGTGGCCTTTTTGTTAAATAAACTGAATTTCAGTGTTTTTACTAAGTTGTCATCACTCACAACCACTAGTTCATGCATAATTAAAAAGTCATTATTTTTGGAAATGTATGACTGCATCTTTGGAACATTGATTGTTCTACTTATTACTTGCTGAATTTGGAATTTTCTCTGGAATAAATGTGCTCATCTACGATGTATGAAGTATTTCAAGACTAGTCGAAAACCTCAATCATAGGAAGAATCACACGTATCTGACAGCTTATTTATTTTTCATAAATCAATGCTCAAATCACATTTTGTGAGTTTGCACTTTTGAAATGTTTTTTCTATGTTCGAACACAGCTGCAAACTTTAAAATAATCCATTAAAGACATTCAGCAGATATCAGTTCCTGAAATCAAATGAAAAGAGGCTGAAGAAGAGTTTAGAGGAACAGAGTTCATCTGTTCGTGAGCTGATCTTGTCACTTCCTATAAGCCTCATACTGATCACACATTTGGAGATTAGGAGCATGCCGAGGGAGAAAAATAAATGATATTAGCAAAACATTAAATCTCCCTTTCATCCAGTTTATATTCCCACAGGTCTCATTTACATTTGCCTAATGTGGGCCAGAGACTCCTGCCTGTGTTCTGCTTCCAATTTCACTTCAAAGTACTTTGACTGCTTCTTTTTAAACTTAGGAAGAGAGTTCACCGAACAGATTTGAAACATAAGGCTTGTTTGGCATAAATGCTGAATGCACAGATATTTTATATCTTTGATGAGCTGATATAATATTTAAAAACGTAAATGTAATGGCCACATCCAGACAATCCCAATCTGTTCCAAATACCTGTGTGTATAGTTCTTTTAACCTCATTGAAAACTATATACACCTTTCTAATGATTCCTTTAAGAATAGGAGGATAAAAACATCATGCCATTGTGTGTTTGGGTTAATGAGTTCAAAGCAAGCTGATGTAATTTGTACTTCATGCCTGAAATCTGAAAGATGGATAAAACATATAGTGGGTATAGAAAAGAATCACCCCCTTTAAAATTGTTCATTTCATCTCTGCATTTAACAAATAAGTGAAAGAATAATCTCCTTAAGAACTTTAGCTTCATTGTTTCATCAGTATGACTGCACAGTACTGTGCTACTTCAAAAAATTAATTCCCTACCATAATAATTAAATCCTGTCCGTTAAATATTTCAAAATAATTGCTTTTTTTATCAGTTGAATTTCCCAAAGACCATGAACATTTCAGCTCCTTTCAAGTCCATGGTTTTGCAATTTATAAATAAGTGCAACTCGATCGTAGTTGTCTTACAAGGTCAGGGTAAAATAAAAAGGATGAAATATAAAACTACAAGCTCTCTCATCATTAGGCAAGAGATGAGTGGATCAAGCCATTATTGCTGGACCATGTAAGAGGGTATCTCAGAAAACTGTGAGAAGTAGCAGAAGTCTCTGTCATGTGTTACCTCTGGCCTGCATCCAATTTAATAGAAAAATGATTTTAATTAATCATAACCATGGGAGTGATTAAACTAAGTGTAAATAGAGATGAAGAGAAAGAACGAGAATGAGACAAACACAAAAGGGAAAGAGAACAAGGATGCAGTTCTCCAGATGAAAGTAAGCTGCTTTCTAACCTGTTTTATAAATGTTTCTGTTGACAAGTGAGCACATAAAGCATTCTTCCCCTTGAGCATAGATAAAACCATCATCCATGCCTCACACAGCAAAACTATAGCTGTGCATCTTCATATTTCTTAGTGATAAAAGTGATATTTTTATTACACCATTTTTGTTGACTTACCTCAAAAACCATGTGATAGTATTACCCAGGGCATGGTACCTTTCTGCTCTATTATTTTCACAGTTTATTAAAGGGGTCATAGGATGCCCATTTTCCACAAGTTGATATGATTCTTTAGGGTCTTAATGAAAAGTCTGTAACATAGTTTCGTCAAAATTTCTCAATGGTAGTATTAAATTTTTTTTACCCTGTCAAAAACAGCTCTTTTCAGATCAAGCCGTTTTTGTAGCATTTTCCTTTAAATGTTAATGAGCTCTGCTGACCCCGCCCCTCTCTTCCGAGCTGCTCTCAGAGAGACTGTTTACTTTAGCCGCATTCATTGTGAAACTTGCTAATTAGCACATTATTAGGAAAGGCGATTTGCAAAGATTTATTACAAAACATTATACTCACTTCTTCTGTAGATGAGGCTGGATCATGAATGATTCGCTCGAGCATAGACGCATTTATGTAGAACGGGGGCGCATTCCCTTCAGAAACAAATGTAATCCACTGCGAGTTCAGCGACTCAATAATCATCACTTGTTTTTTGGTGTTGATTACTAAGGCTAATTAATATTGGTCATACTAAGGAAACAAGCCCTAAATGGGATAATTCACCCTAAAAAAAAATAATAATAATAATAAAAAAATAAATAATCTTTTACTCACCCTCATGTCGTTCCAAACCAGTCTTTCTTTCTTCTCTGGAGCATAAAAGTAATGAAATGTCTGTGTTTTTGTTTTGTTTTGTTTTGCAACAACCACTTTCAACAACCCAAAACACTCTAGCAACCATATAGAAATCTATAGCAACTGCATAGCAATGCCCTGGTAACAACATCCCTAGCATTGTTGCCATCAAGTTTTGCAAGGGAATGCATGACTCACTTTTTCAGAGAATGCAACAGTCTAGTTGGAACTAGACAATCTCTGAAAATGTCATGACCAATAGTGTTAACTGCTAATGTGCAATGCAAATATCTACAGAGCCTTACAATAGTGAGACTCTTAGTAGTGAATGAGGAACACTTGCCTTTCTGTTTCTTGTCCCTGCCACTGGAACTTCGATTTCTGCCATAGATAAATAGTTATTTTAAATTGTAGTAATATTTCACAATGCCACTGTTAGTACTGTTTTTATCGTATAAATGAAGCTTTACAGAGCATAAAAGATTTCTTTCAAAACATTACAATTCTTACCAGTCCCAAACTTTTGAACACCAGTGTATATGAGGCAGATTTGATAATGCATGTATATACTGTGTACACATTTTATATAACTGACTAACAGTGTGATCAGTTTTAAAACCACCACTGAAGCTGGTTTCAGAAGAGTGAGTGTTCAGTGAGAAGGCAGTTATCTATGCTGTCTCTTCTTTCCCTGTTGCTGGTGATTTATTTAAGACTTGGTTATCCTATTAACCCTCGTCTGGAGGAAAGACTGTGGTGGTCAGGGTCACGCCACCCTCAAAATGTTTCAGAAGACAGTGTAGAAATCTTATTTCACAAAAGAGCAGGATTTATATCCATGTCCTTGGAAAAATATTGGTTTTTAATTGGTTTGAGATGACTATATATATTTTTCATTGGTGTTTCTGTCTGACATGCTTTATTATGGAGACCTTTAACATCAGCAGTCTGTCGTGGCTCGTTTAGACTGGTTTTTGCCACAATTACATAGAGATATCAACACAACTTGTCCTGACTGTCAACTTATCTATTATTAAATGAAGATTCATTCATGTTGGGCCCATCACATTACTTTGATTTGGTGGACTTATTATAAGTCTATATTAATAATATATAATAAATAATAATAATAATAATAAAGATAACAATTTTTCTCAAGATCTTAATTCTTTTATTGAAGTTTTTTCTCCCTCGTGAGACAGTTGTATCGCCCTATTTTTTTCATGCCAGCAAAAAATAAATAAATTGTAACACATTCAATTCAACATGCAACAATTAAAAACATGGTGTATTAAATGTATGAAGTGCATTTTTGCATGTTTTTTAATAAATTAATAGATATGACAAAAAATGTCATGCCATTGACACGACAGCCAACACAACATGGAGTGAACAAAAAATGACCGCACTTGGTGTGTACAATTTTTATGTTCTCATACTTTCTATTATATCAGCTTGGAATGCAGAGAAAACATTCAGTAAGCCGTTTAAAATGGGTTCTACCAATAACATACTGTTTGAATGTTAATGGCGGTTTAAATGTTCATTTATTGGGAATTAAACATGACGATCAATTCAGCAAAGGCTGGATTGTTTTTGTTTCAGATATAGTACTTTTTTTGGGAAACTATTTTGAGGAAATACTCTCATAATTACAGCTTTACAAAGATGTTCCTTTATTTGTTGCCTGTTCAGAAACTATTGTGTGCTGTGCAAGAGCTCTGCCGTCTGCTGAGTCTCTCTGACGCAAATGAGAGTCCTTAAGGTCCTCACCTTAGAGTGTTGCCATGACAATGAGCAGTCAGCTCTAGGCACCCTCTCAGGCTCATTGTGACGATGTGATTGACAGATCTCACTCGAGGCTGTTGTCTCAGGTGTAAAGATGTGACAGTAACAGGAGAGTGTCATTTGGCTGCCCTCTGTCTTTGGTTCCACGGAGAGTTTACACGGCTAGCAAAGGCTCACATTAAACCTGGAACTCAGACTGAGATAATGTAGAGAATATGAGAGGAAATCTGTCACATTTGTTACATTCAAGTGTAGTTACTAATTGATGTAACTGGGAAATTAGCGTTACTGTTATTGTGGTGTTATGTAGTGGTGTTCAGTATATGTGTTGTCAGCATACTGCAAGCACCAATATGCTACATAATTATGTCATTTTAATATTTTCATTGATTTACAGATATTGACAACACTTTTATTCTTTAAAAAAAAAAAGTAATATTTTGATTATTCTGCCTAAGGTTAACTGCATTAGGTTAAGTGAAATCGTACCAGAAATCAATTCTGATAAGTCTGTTCCAAATCCGCATAACTTTCTTTATGGAAATCAAAACGATGATTAGTTAGGTAAACTTACTTTTGAATTGATTATATATGATTTATATATGTACATCTATAAAAAAAAATGAAAAAAAGGAATATACATAAAAACTTTGCTATTTACAATGTTAATAACTATGGAAACACCATCACAGCCTGTGAAAAGGGTCCAATGTTGGTCTCTCACAGTTTCAAGCTTCAAAACAGATGCAAAAGCTCTACAAAACTACCATAAGAAAACTGATTCATTACACTGTAGTGCTCTTCCAAAACTTCTGTCATGTAAAGGCTTTTAGTGAGGAACAGGCTTAAATTTAAGTCATTATTTACTGAAAATCTTCACATGTGCCCTAACTCTCTCTGGCGCATTGATAAAAAATGACAAGAACTACTGCAGTGATGTATAATTTGTAAACTAATCTTTTTTTATTTAAATGAGGGAAACATAATCCATAAAGAAGCTATCATGAACAGGTAAGTTAATATCGCATAGTTGTTCATGACATTCTTTTACAAAACAAGCTCAGGGAACGACATCAAAGGGTGAACAATTGAAACCTCAAATACTGTGAGCTTCACCTTCTCCTCATTTTTACTCAAATGGTTTCTATTTTATTTTATTTTATTTTTTTGAAAATAAAGTCAAATTAACTAGCCACATTTCCTTTCTTTGGAAGAACACTACCAATGTATTATACATCTAAGAAATTATCACTAATGAATGCCAATTTCTGGTCTTGAACAATTTTCGGACAGGGCTCATTTTCTATGTGGAGGTTAAGTACATTTTTCACTTCAAAAACACACTTTGCAATTTCAATACCATCTGAATGAAATGACTATATCTGGTTATGACTCACATAACCTTGGTAAAATTATGTAGCAAATTACCTGCTGTTTTTCGGCTAGCTCAGAGGGAGCTCCTATGAGAAATCTAGGAATCACTTTTATTATGGTACTATATTATTTTTAACAACGCTTCTCCTCGTTTATTTTGACCTTCATCAAATACAGCAGTTCAGTTTGTAGCCCTAAAACCTGAAAAACAGTTAGCATTTTCAAACCATGGGTTCCCTAAGGAACTTGGTTTTCGATTTATGAGTAAAATAAGATCTGTATTAACTTCACATGAAGCGAATTTCTCATTTTACAAAATAAATTCCATAATCATGTGTACCTTGACTTTTGAAGAATTTTTAAAGTAAATAAAAAAAAATGGAAAGCCAGATCAAGGAAACTGTTAAAAATGGTCACTGTAGTGTCAGCATCAGGTACAATCATCACCTTAATTCATTTCTTCCCTTAATTATAAATATAATCTTGTTATTATATAATCACGAGTCTATTTTATTAGTTTAATGATGCACGCATCCAGAGTACAAGACCTTTTGTAATGTTTTGTGAAGCTCTTGTTTTATCCAGACTGAACTATTGCAATGCTCTCTTAGCAGGTCTTCCAGCCAATTCCATCAAACCTCTACAACTAATCTAGAATGTGGCTGCAAGTTTAGTCTTTAACGAGCCAAAAAGAGCGCGTATCACACCCAGGGATGGGCAATATTTCAGATACATGTATTTAAAATATGTATTTGAAATACAAAATACTAGTTCAAAAGGAAGCCTGGATGAATGAGTAATAGAATGTGATGGGCTTGGTGCAATTGCACTTATTATAAGTGTATATGTGTATGTCCTTTATACTTCTATGGCTCTCAATAGATTCAGTGGTTGGAGTTGGGGTAATACTCATTGACGATTTCTGTTGCTACTTTCTGATTACGTTTCTGGCTACATTTAAAATCAAAACATATTGATCATTTAATAAGTGTTGTAATGCTAAAATGTTTGTTTTCAGCTTCCAAATAGGTGTCCAGTGATTGATAAATAAGTATTTGATTTCTGAATATTGTACCCTAATTGAAGTAGCTGTTTAAATAGGATCATGATTTTACATACCATTGCATGAATGACTGCCTGACACATAATATATTATTATATTTATGACTAACGATCAAATGATTAAGTAGTTAGAAACTAGTTGCAATGAATACAGGTGCCATCAGTTGTCTTCTTATGAATGACTTGTTTGTCATTGAGTCAGTGCTGCTGATGCAAAGTAGGCCCTTCCTTACCAAACACCAAGTAACTAAATTAGGATACAATTATGAGTCATTCGCAAACTGTTAAACATTAAACTGTTGGTTACTTTAAAACTAACCTTCATCTGGGAAATCACAGGGATATGTGAATATTTGATCTGTTAACTGGTTGCATACGTCAGATTCATTGCATGACTCAGGCAGAGAAAAGCTGTTGCTATCAAACATTGTTCACTTGTTCACAAACATCAGTGTATTGGTGAAGAGATAGATCAAATAGGCCAATTGATGGAAGGTTTGTGAAGAAATTTCATGCTCCCTTGTAAAAGTATTTTTTATTTTTAAAATACAAAAATACAGTGGGTTATTTTGATACTTGGTGTGGCTGCTGTATTTTGTAGTTTATTTTGATACACTTAAAATGAAGGAATTTGTTTTTTTATTTTAAAATACATTTTGATGTATCTTTGCCCAACCCTGATCACACCCCTGTTCATCAATTTGCACTGGCTATAGCTGCTTGCATAAAATTCAAGGCATTGATGTTTGCCTTCAAAACCACCACTGGCTCTGCACCCCTTTACTAATTCACTACTTCAGTTATGTGCCCTCTAGAAGCTTGCATTCTGCAAGTGAACTGTGCATTATAGTGCCATCCCAAAGAGGCACAAAATCAGTTTCACAGACTTTTACATGAACTGTTCCCTCCTGGTGGAATGACCTGCCCAACTCAATCCAATCAGATGAGTCCTTATGGTGCGTTCAAGTCATGTCGGATAGATCGTATTTACAAGTTGAACGCACGTGAACGCCACCACAAAATCGTTATTACGAGTTGGAAACTCGAAATTTTATTTTAAGCCCTGAGTTTCCGAGTTGGGGGCGTGTCAATGAGAAACATGGCGGAATCGATGGATGCAACGTCTGCAGTTGACGGTAAATTTTTGTTTAAATTGGTAGTTTAGTTGTCCTATAAACTTAAACTGGTCATGTTCTTGTTACGCAGCTGAAATCCAAGTAAAAAAATGCAGACCCTGTTGTATTTTCTTGTAATTTATTAAACGTCGTAATTACGACTTGTCAACTCGTAAGTACGAACGTCCCAGGAGGACTTGAACGCAGCATTAGCCATCTTCTACAAACAGCTAAAAACACATCTCTTCCATCTTCATTTGACCCTCTAATTCTAGCACACTGTTCTAATTTTAAGAAGAAAAAAAAAAACTTGACACTCTTTTAACACTTGCACTCTCTATTCTATTTCTGTTCTTACTACTTCTTTAAAAAGAGAGAGCTTCTGACACTAGCATTCTCTATTCTTTTGACTTGTTTTATTTTTATTCAAAGACCATCTAACACTAGCGTTCCCTATTCTTTTTCTTTTCTATCTACATTTTTCTTATTAAAAAAAAAAAAAA
>NW_015547713.1:544839-557848 GCF_001515605.1 Sinocyclocheilus anshuiensis
CATTTTTTTTATAAAAAAAAAAAAAAAAAAAAAAACTTGCAACGTGTACTGCGTTAGGCTAACCGAGACTTGTCACACTTACATATTATTGCCCTTTTGTTGGTTTTTGATTGCTTCTATAGTCCTCATTTGTAAGACACTTTGGATAAAAGCGTTTGCTAAATGACTAAATGTAAACGTAAATGTAATGGCCACATCCAGACAATCCCAATCTGTTCCAAATACCTGTGTGTATAGTTCTTTTAACCTCATTGAAAACTATATACACCTTTCTAATGATTCCTTTAAGAATAGGAGGATAAAAACATCATGCCATTGTGTGTTTGGGTTAATGAGTTCAAAGCAAGCTGATGTAATTTGTACTTCATGCCTGAAATCTGGTTTGAATCGGTCTCAACACGCGGAACACACCACACACACTCCATCTTTTTCATCAGTTTGTCGCAGTTCAACAGTATCCCCTCCGGCTATACATAACACCTTGAACTGACACTGCTCTACATGAAGACACTCAGCATATTATCAGATTCGCGATTCTTTCATGTTCCATTCTGTAGGCAGATGCAGCATCTGAAAACAAATTTGTCTCCGTAGGGTCACAGTGATTCTGATCTAAAAAAATTAAATGACAAAAAATTATAGCAAGCAGAGGAGAAAATGGGTTCCTACAAAGAGAAGAAGATTATTCAATTGTCCTCCAATAGACAACAGTAGCATTATATATGCTTTCACCAAAATAGCATCAAACATATCTTTTATCTATAATTGAGAGCAGTATGTTAATTTGAGCAAATGTTGTTTGGCGCTAAAATGGCCAGTTGAAACTATTTAATCTTTAAGTTTAAAGTCTGAAGACACCAAGACTGCAAATTATGACACAAAAATGAAAGGAAAGTCCATAATTTTCCAATTTGGTTTTGATTGCTTCTATTGTCCTCATTTGTAAGTCACTTTGGATAAAAGTGTTTGCTAAATGACTAAATGTAAATGTAATGTAAATTCATGACTGCTGGAGTAATGTTATTTACCAGTCCTTCTGTTGTGGATTTTAGACTAATAATTCAGCACTTCTTCAAGGTTTAGAAAGCATTTCTAAAAATCAAGATGTTGAATGACAAATAAACATGAATTCATTAATTCATCAACATGAAATAATAATACTGATAAATGATAGAGACTTTTAAATAAAAACAAGACATCGCAAAAACATCTGAGAAATTGTACATTTAATAAAATGACACAAATGATGTATGACATTCCAGTGGCACATAATGGTAAATCTCATGAACTGGCACAGGGAACGGACCGGTTTGCAGGACCCAAGCCTGCAATTCTATCTATATCTATATATATCTGTTTCTGTGTTGAAAACTATCATCTAATTAATAAAATGAGAGAATGAGAAACCACGAACATCTGTTTCTCAACTCAGAGTGGAGGCAAGATAGTTAAAGATTTCCATGCTAGGTTTTCTCTCTGATTATATGCAAAGGACATTTCTGCTATTTTGTATTACAAACAGAATTCATTTATTATCCTCATACTTGAATAAAATTACCATCGAAACACAGGGTTATGCAAATAAACTGTATGGCTGCATGGTTTGCCGTTTCCAAATTTCAATTAGAAATGTTCTTGGTTGTTTTTAGCATCATTTATATCCATTTCCATGTAATTCAGAATGTCCTCATAGTGAAGGACAGAATAAAACCTCACCGAAGGAAAAAAATACAGATGACTTGACAGGCCATTCAGCACAAAACATTTAAACAAAGCTTGTGGTTGATTGTTGACTTTCTTATGTTCCATTCATTGATCACAGCAGTAGAAAAAAAATTTAAACAGTGCAACTTTTAACAAATCAGGGGTACAGTATGTATAGTGTTCCAGAGTTGTCTTCAATAAATAATTGGCAGAGATAAAGTACGTTTCCATCTTCTCAATAATCCATAAGCCAGCAAAGCACACCTTGTCTTTGCAGAAAATCAGATGAGACATGTTAAGAGTCTGCACAAAAGCATCTAAAAAAACAGAAACTGGCATTGTCCTCCTGTAAAGCAGATATACACACTGTTTTAAGTTAATTTGTTGAAGGACAGGATAGGAATAACATCTAAACAGTGGTTTCTTTACACATCATATAAATAGTAATCTTCAAATATTTAATATTGCATTCTGTGAGGCTTATGCAGTCATAAAAGGTTCAAAGTACTGTTACTCCTCTACTGGACATTTATCAAATGCTTTTAGCCAGTTACTTACATACACTCTACAGTTCATGAATTGGCCTTTCCCATGTTTGAACCGATTTTCTTTGTGCTACTAGCCCACTATGCAGCTATCACCAAATACACTAGCTTGCTTAACACAGTGGTTCCAACTTAACACAGAAGTAATTACTGACATGCCACCAACAAAAAAAGACTTTCAAACTTCAGGATACTATCATAAACTATTTCACCCCATTCATCAAAGATACTACTGACTTGGACATCTAAGTCTTCTGTCTGTGATGAGATCTGATAGATCTCACTGGCAAACAAATTCAAACATTTCCCATTGAACAGCTAGAAAATAATCAGTGGTTTTGAGGCTAGGCTAGTAAAAATAATAATAAAAAAGGAGAGAACATCAACACTGCAGCAAATCTACAGTTAACTCACGCAATAGCAGCCAATTTTTAAAATAGTATAATGTTTATCTTAAAGTTCACTTTCGATTTTCTGACCCCCCCCACACACACACAAAAAAAATGCTTCATCATAACTAAAATAAATGAAAAATACAATGCAAAAACTTGGGCTAGAGAGGGCACACTCACAAAGTCACATAAAATTAATATCATGATGCTTAAGCCACAGAAATTTGTGCAATTTGTTTGTTACCAAAAGCAGGTGTCAGACAAAACCAGTGTATTTGACTTATAAATACCCATTTAAATAATGCAATGCATTTCTGATAAAGTCATTGAGAACTTTGCTCGGATGGTGGCATGAGCTAAAAGAACTGGCAGTTCTGTAAACTGCATTCGCTTCCAACCTTCGTTGTAGTCAGGACTTTCATTCTCTGTCAGTTTGTGACACTCCATAATAGGGCTGTGACAATAAATCGATGCAGAATCGATTCGTAGATGGATCCGCAGATCTTCCGAATGCATCGTGATTTTCTCTGGAATCAGAGTCAGCTCAGCTTAGATTTTAACAGCAGATGGCACTCTACTCTAGTTTTTATCCGCAAACTCAAATGCTCATGATGAAGAGCGCTGAACGCTTGTGTGTTCAGCTGAGTCTGTAATTTCACCTAGGTTCAGAATGCTTTTATGACACCAGATTAATGTAAACAGCTCACTGTGAACACCCTTGTAATTCGCTTCAACCTTTTCAAATTTTATGAATGATTATTTTAGGTTCAAGTGCATGTAAGGATTTGGAAACAAGCAGAGTACGGCTGTTTCTAAAGTGAAAGTGAAAGTGACATGACATGTGGCCAAGTATGGTGACCCATACTTGGAATTAGTGCTCTGCGTTTAACCCATCCAAAGTGCACACACACAGCAGTGAACACGCACACACCGTGAACACACACCCGGAGCAGTATGCAGCGCCATCTGCTGTTCAAAACTAAGCTCAGAATCGACTCGAGAAAGAATCGCGATGCATTCGGAAAATCTCAGAATCGATGCGGAATAATTTCTTGATTCGCGATGCATCAATTTATTTTCCCAGCCCTACTCCATAAGGACCATGAAGAGCAATCTTACAAAAGTGACAATCGAGTCCGAAAACAATTCACCCATGTCACACCGTTTAATTTTCAGGATAGCTCCTGAGAATTAATCTTCAAATGAATTATTTGCTAACTGACAGTGACAGTGTTACGTCTAACCTGACTACTGAATCAAGTTTTACAAGTAAGAACATCTGCAAATGGGCCCAAGAGGTTCTTGTTAAAGATACAACGCACCCATACTAAATATGTGGTAAAGGGTTTGATGTTTTCCGAGAAGGTGTAGTTCTGATGGGGTAGAATGTAAGGCATATATGTGTTTTCTCCCTGCTCCTGGATCCACACCTCATATTTCACCTCTTTAACCTTCAGGTACTTCAGATTCCAAGGGATCTGCCATGACACTGAAAGCTTTGCTTCATTGGTGGCCTGTACTGACGTCTGACACTTGGGCTCTCTGACTCGACCAGGATGTACAGTGCTAGCCACCTTGACTTTTTTCAGATTAGGCTTTTTTAGAGTTTCTCTGAGCACATCCAGAAAAGAGGCGATGTCCACAGTAGTGTCCTGGTAAATGCGAAAAAGCCACTCTGGATTACGACAACAAAGATGTCTTGGCACCTCCTTGCTGGCAAGGATACGTTCTTGTTCCTCCTTCTCAAGGTGGACTATGCCACCCTGATCCCAGGGGCGATCAGGATATGTAACGGTGTTCTCTTCAATTGTATTTCTCCATGCAACATACTGAAGGTCCATGCCAGGTAAGGAGGCCAAGGTTTTGTAGGGAGTGTACTGCTCTGGGTTTATAGCATAAGGGAAGAGTTCAACCGCAGCAGCACCACGGGGCAAGAACATGGAGGTGATCATCTGGGCTCCGTGCATGCTAACCAACATAGTCGCACCACTAATAATTTGGATAATGCTATCAAACGAATGCTCCTCCAAAGACACAGTGACAGTCCTCATCTGAAACTCTTGGGCTAAAGCCAGAAGAAGTTCCGCCTCGTTGAGAATGAGCCTGTTAGTGGTACGCTTAAAAACTACAATGTAGTCGTCGCCCTCCTCTTGCGTGATGTTAAGCCGTTCCATCAAAAATGAAGCAAACTGACGGATCTCGTTACCTGAAATCAAAATGTTGGCTTTGGGTCCTTGCGGTTGCACAAAGCCATATTGGTACCATGTTGTCATCTTTGACAGTCCCACGTAGGACTTGGTGAAGCACATGAGTTTGCCAAAGGTCTTCAACTGCTCCTTGAGAAGTGGTTGCTTACTGCTGAGCAAGCGGTAGAGATCGAAGTGAGCCCCTTCACTCCAACCCTCCATGAAGATGAGCCTGGCTTCATCATCCAAGTCTGAATACTGCTGCATGGTGTAGTAGATGGGCAAAAGATCATCATGGAAAATGTGCATGAGGTTGTCTGGGTTAAACCGGTTCAGAATTAGAGTGACATCTGGCACAAACACAGGTTTCGGCATGAACTTCAGAGCCGCTGCCGGAAGCTCTAGAAAGTTAAAGTATTGAGTGTTGTGGTCTTCTACAGACGAGAGGTCCAGCAAGGCAGGCTGGAAACGCCGAGGGCCAAGGTTGGGCAGCATCACAGAGGCATTACTGTGGAAGAATACAAACTCCTCAGCCTCTGTGCAGTAGCAGAGGTAGTCAAAGCGGCAGATGCGATCGGTGTGCATCTTGCCAGTGCAGACCATTCTGGTGCCATGCTCTTGGAGTGTTAACAGGGCACCGTGGTAGTCGATATGGGCCTGTGAGAACTCCTGTGATTGTCGTGTAAGATGTAGCTCCTCTTCCAACTGTGATGTGTGTTCAATCAGCCGAATGTATTTCCAAAGCAAGGCTGCCACCACTGACACCAGCAGGCCATTCAGCACAGCCGGCAGGTTCATCCTACACCCAATAGCACGCATCGCAGCAGATCTCCGACCACACACTCATGCTCCACCTGCAACGATCAGAATACCAAGTTTGAACAAGGAGGTTCATGAGTTGCTAACATTTCACAAAATCATAAACATACAGTACAGAGTAAACACAGAGAGTAAAGAGTAGGGTATCGATAGAATGAAGGTTGCCAAATATTGTAAACTCATTCAGCGTGATGTAAGTTCATGTTAGAACTTATTTTGTGATGGTGACTGGCTGACTATACATTATTCCCTACATGTTGTAGTTATTTATTATCATATACTTGCACACCTAAAGAGGTTTCCTTGGTACTCCTTATAGGTTTTACATTGTGTTTCTACTGCAGGACTTTCTTATTACTATAATCATCAGTTTTTAGTTAAAGTTAATTTGAATTCATTACCTCCCTGCAGCATAAGCCTGTATTCCCTTCTCAGTACTGGGCTTTTTTTTTTTTAAGAAAAAAACCTCTGACAATCTCATCCTTTGAGCTGCTAGCATTCTACGATAGCCAGCAGAGCCATGGAGACCATAGAGTGGCTAAAGATGCCCACTTGCATCCAAACATTCACAGAATTTGGCACTAAAATTCTATGTGTGTGTTCTTAAGTGCACCATGTACGCAACAGCCTATAGGCTAATGTTTTAACTGTGCCTGCTGGTTTGGGACAACAAACAGACTGTTTTTAGAAGGAGATAAGAAGATGTTTGCGGAAAGACAAAGAACCTGCTTCAGTAATCTAAAACAGCGACAGGTCTTCTTATTGTTCACAATGACAATCAAATTGAGTGAGACAGCATTCTAGCTATGTTAAAGGCTTTATCAGAACTAAAAATTAAAGAGGAGGTTGGCAGAGCTTTTTGCTGTCACATCTCATGGATGAAAAATGCTAATTTTCAGGATGTGAAGGACAATCTTCCTTGTTTGTTGTCATCCATAGCATTGCATGTTTTGAGATTTAAGCGGCATTAATGTCCAATCCACAAGGATACAAACAGCAGAAATGGCAGTGTTGCCAGTTGTGCATTTAATTCCCTTCACTGCATAGACAACCCAGGGGGAAACATAAAAAGGCTTTGCCAACTAACAAAGGCCTGCAAAATGTCAGCTACGTTTTGCAAATTACTGAGCAAACCCTCAGTGGCACCATCTCAGCTAACATAACTGTTTAATACTGAAACGTCTTTGATGTCTGCTTGGGAATTAGGCATAAACTGAAGAATTAATGGTTATAAACCCTATTTTGCTTGGGTTCCCCTAGGTCAGGGGTAGGCAAGTTCGGTCCTAGAGAGCCGCAGTCCCATTGACTCATATGTTGGCAAAATTTTACGTGATATCTAAAACAGCCATGATGTGACAAGACACTTATCCCTCGAGACGAGACACGAGATTTATATTAATAAAAATATATAAACACGATTAATGTAAACGTTTTAAAGAAAAAAGGATGTTTTGTTATAGCTTTTGGAGCAAGGGTGCCACCATCTTGCAGTACCACAGCATGGGACGTCACAGGGTTGGTTCGCTCCGTTGGCGAGTGCAGTAATATAAGCATTTCTTTACTTTTTGAACACAAACTTGTTTTTAAATTGAGGAAGATGAACTTAAAAGGACTGTTGAGCCCATAATAAGTGCAATTGCTTATGCATTTGAGCCAATATGGCGAGGGGACTGAGAAGTAGGCTACTACCGTTACGGGTGGAAGTCCTGAACCTGCTAGTTTAGGGTGAAGACTGGGTTGGAAACAATACGTTTTTACGAGGATACTCATCAAGACCGTGATTCTGACATAATTTTGTGTGCATTTGGTCAAGAAGATGCGAAAGAGAACTCAATTTGGTTCTTGCATAAGCTGTCTGAGCTGCGGCGTTTTGCGTGCGTGCGCACACAAACGGTCTATCACAGCGCACGAGTACCGCACTGAAATCTCTTGCGCGCTGTCTCACACTTGAATGGCTTAACACACTTGAATGTTTAACCTGACAAGGCTTAAAACATGTGAGAATGATAAACGTTCTTGAGGAAGCAGCACTAGCCCGATTGTTCAGATAGGTGATTAGTTAAACACTGTTAACAGTGTCCTGTTAACAGCAGGTAAGCATATTGTATTCGTAGGTGAACATAAAATATCTTACATATACATACCACTACTGGTGAACGAGCCAGTATAATGCAAATATGTCTGAAAGGTCTGACATATCAGCCTGGTCTCATGTTTATACATAGGTATTAATACGTAACATTTACAAGCACAAAACGTACATTTTTGTACGTATTTAATAATGCAATTGAAAACAAGCTAATTCATATGACAACTAAAAACTAATCAAATTAATGCCACGATTTCAATATTCATAAGGATTCATTTTTAGGTGTCGTCAATACGTCAATTTTGTACGTTTAAATGCTGAAAATATGTAAGTATTTGTACTTTTAGAAGCTGAAAATACGTCAGTATTGTACGTTTTAGTGCCTGTAAGAATGTAAGTAAATGTACGTTTTATAGAACCACGTTACGTAAAATACATACGAATTATCATGAGATCACGTTGGACATGTAAAGGTTAAACGATTGCAGAAATGTTATTTATTAGAAGGTTTAAAGTGAAGTCTTGTTTAATATTATGTAGGCATATTCTTGGAAACAGCTGGCAGCAGAAATCACACAACGTGTGATTTACTTTACAAGTAAACGAGTAAACAATTTAATAATGCAATTGAAAACAAGCTAATTCATATGACAACTAAAAATTAATAAAATTAATGCCGCGATTTCAATATTCATAAGGATTCATTTTTAGGTGTCGTCAATACGTCAATTTTGTACGTTTAAATGCTGAAAATATGTAAGTATTTGTACTTTTAGAAGCTGAAAATACGTCAGTATTGTACGTTTTAGTGCCTGTAAGAATGTAAGTAAATGTACGTTTTATAGAACCACGTTACGTAAAATACATACGAATTATCATGAGATCACGTTGGACATATGCCAATAGTGCGAGGATATCGTCACGATCTCACGAGATCTCGTGCCACAAGTGTCACACCCCTACTAATTAATAATTTTCACAATACTAATTATTCATAGTCATCAGCTATTCTTTCGATATTATTCAATTAAAGAAAACACTAAAGGTCCTAAATAATTCAAGACATGATTTGTCTTATAAATTCAAGACTAAATTTGGCTTATACTGTAGGTGATAATTAAATCCATATTGCACTCTCTCACACATTATTTATCTGAAAAAATAAATAAATATAACAAAATAATAAATCAGAAAGGGTCTAAAAAAATAATAATAGGTTTTTAATAAAAAACTGTCATGAGCTCCAAGCAAGTCCATTTCTCAATGGAGTCAATTTAGGTTTCAGGTAACATTTACATCCGTTTTAATGTTCAGTCTCTCATGGGACTTAACACCCACATCGCTTCAGAGCTGTTTCGCCTACACCATACTGCCAGTGATTATTTCAAATAACTTCACTCAACTCAATGACTCTGCACAATAATCACTCAAAGAAAGTATAGGCTTGATTAAACATAAACCAACAAAATGATTCAGCGCTCTTATAAATAAAGGCTATTTTCAGACTGACATACCAACATGCTACTCATATAATTCCTGCAGTATGTAGTACTGTATGCAGCATGAGCATTTTCTGCATTTATAGAATACCCAGATGATCTACTACATGTGCAGTGTGCGACACATGCATATTGCATGTAATACTGTAATGCAATATGCTTGACTTGGCCTCCAATTTCCAGTGTGATGAATAAACTAGAAATAAAATTATCAGTGATTTTTAATAACTGTATTATGACTCATTATTTGACCAGATTGACAAATGTTAAGGTTTTTTTTTTCTTCAAAATTTAACTATAAATAACCATATTTATTTCTCAGAATTATAACTGGATGTGACGTTAAGTCATGTGGCAACAATGCAGCATAATTATATGCATCAACGTATGTTGCCTACTGTTTGACTTTTTTTTTTTTAAATATTACACTCGAATAGAAGTCTGTAAATAAAGGGCATAATGTACTCTGTTGCTCTCTTTCTGCATTGATTTTCCCCCATATTTTGTGTTGTGTTTTATGTTTTTTTTTTTATCCATTCCAAACATTTTAATTGAAACAGTTACTATAAATACCATACCAATTTGGGAGTTTGATATTCAGTACTCCATTCATAGGCGAAGCGTGTGTAAGGCTTAGGGGACTTGGGGCAAAAATGGCACTAAATTGGACAAAAATGCCCCTGCACAAATAAATTAAATCTATTACGTCTCTGTTGCTAACAAAGTGAATATGAATAGACAGTGTCGATTGCGGCATTAAATTAAAATCTGCTCATGTTGTACCGCATTTCATTTTAGGCGTTTTTACAGTGTTGCGCATTTTAACCAATCACACACAATTCTGTTGAGCTTAAGAATGCAATGGCCAATCAGAAGCGTTCAGATGAGTCATCGTTCAAACTAATCAGTTTTGTTGAGTGCGCCACGTTCGCTGACTGAATTCCGGACTCTTGCGAATTCTCTCATCATAAACAACAAAGCGCAGATGTACGTACAATGTAAGTAAGAGATTCATTTCACAGTGTATACAGCTTCAGCTTCAGTGATTATAACGATAGTTTTGTTCTTTTGAGAGTGCTTAAACTCGCGATAGATCAATGTTAGTGATAATGTCACTTTCTATATATAATTTATTCGCTGTTTGAATAACCGTGGAAAGGAAACGTTATATAATGATCAATTTCTAACGTTTTTATTCAATTGTAATCACGTTAAATACAGATTCAGTCCCATTAAACATTTTTTTAGCCATGTCTGGTTCTTGCCTAAAAAGACGGGTTTATGATGTTTAATACATTTGGCTGCTTTTAGCCTTACCCTGGAGTTGGTTCACCCTCCGCCTATGACTCCATTTCTGGATATTCTGGTTCCCAATAATACATCTCATACCCGAAGTGGTCGATGCTTGTATTAGAATCTGATATGCTGAGCATGAGGTTGTGGATCAGATCTTATATGACATGCAAGCTAATGTGCTTCACATGCTTGACTGCATTGCTATTAATCAGATTTTAAATGTATTTGATGTTATGCGCAAAACTGACGGTAAAACTTAGAGGGAAGATGTTAAACTGCTTGCATGTAATGCACTGTGATATGGATCAGATTATGGGAGTTTCATTCACTGCTAATGGTCTAATGGTCTAAATCCAGACCATTGATGCATATTAACTTTTCAGAGCTCTTAACGTGGGGGGAAAAGGGTTTAAAACTGATTTGTTTGGCGAAGCAATACGCAAACACATTAAAGAGACACAGTGGCGAGTAATATGCTTAAAACAGCATAAAGAATCTGGGAGCACATGGCACTAAAGAGCCTCAGTCTATCTGAGCTGTCCAGTTCCCTTTCAGTTGGTCACTCTCGACGTCACGTCGGATGACCGACGAATTGGGATCTCATCGCAGTCCTACTGGCGAAGGACGCGATATAGCCGGTTCCTCCAGCCGATATGAGGTCGGGGTTTTACAGTTCTTACTTCATTGTACCCAAGAAAGGCGGTGGGTTGAGACCGATCTTAACGAGGGTTACCATACGTAACCGAGACGATCTAAATTGCTCTGCAAGAACAGGCAGATCTCACGTCCTTGAAATGCCGTCCTTTCCATGCATATGAAGAAAGCGAGCAGGGGGTCGCATCATGCAAGAGAGGCTTTTCGGAGGAGCCGGGTGCATGTGCTTATGACTGTGTGTGAGAGAATGGGAATATGGGCCTGGCTGACAGGGCTTACCCAGCTCCCTTGTGTACAGCTGAGCTGTTTGCTATGTGGATGATAAGCACCACAATGATGGGGGAAAGGCAGCCTAGTGCTTCTAATGCATTTTAATAAGGCTCCTGGAAGGACACGGCTCTCAGTCTTTCAGTGTCTTTCTTCTCCGATGAGTCCCTTCAGGATAACCAAGGAGATTCCCTACTTCCTGCCCACAACAGAAAACTCTCGGGCTAAAGAGACACAGACATTATACCTTTTCGATTCTTCTGCCTTACTGCCTGTCCTTTCCACTTTTCAATAACGTCTCCTGCTAAATCTTTTAATTACCTTGTGACCAAGAACTTGGTTAATTTTGTGCTAATTTCTGTGCCGGTTTTTCTATTTTGTTGATGTACATACGATTGAGACATTTTTAGCATCTTGTGCCACAAGCATCTTGCTGTGTAGATGAACTTTGCATGCTTAGCTAATACCCTTGATCGTTTACAAACAAATTGTCGAGTGCTGTTTTAAAGTACTGGCACACACATGCATCCTGATCCAAACCACCAGGTACCATCAAAAATGACACTCCAACCAATCGAAATTTGTTCTCAGAAATCAAAATCAAAAGAGGTTTCATGATTGATTACTGCTGTCACCTCTGAGTACTCATGCTCATCCTTACTTGTGACATGTCAAGTTGGATGAACCAACTTTATTTCACAATTCTTTATGTATTGCTGGTGACAGACCTTCAACCGAATGCACAAGGATGGCAGAGAGATAATAAGAAACTGTCAGTCCAATGGAAAATAATCATTCTGGAATCAAAGAAATTTAATGTTATCGTTACAAAAAAATATATAATAATAATAATAATTATTATTATTTTATATATATATATATATATAATAATGGGGTGGAACGGTTCAACTTACTCACGGCTCACGGTTTGTATCACAGTTTTAGAGTCAGTTTCGTTATGGTTCGGTATGTGCTATGTTTAGGCAAAAACTATACTGTCAAATAAAAATAAAGAAAATAAGAAGCGTGCACAGGTGAGACCTGAACAGCACACGTTGATATATGTGTTTAAACTAAACTCATTTATTAAGCCTTGCCAGTTTAAACATTTAATAGCCAGAAGACGCGAGCTCGCGCGCGCAGTGAAAAGAAACCCGCGCCTCAGAACACATGCAAATATTAAGCTCTCTTTGAAGTATTGTGTTTGAATGGACAAATTCACACAAAAATTATTGTCAAAATGCCTGTCTTGGTAAGTATCCTATAGCAGACATAGCCGGCTGAATGCACTGATCCAGTGCACTGCCACTGATACAGTACGTTCAGCCGGCTATGTCTGCTATAGGATACTTACCAAGACGGGCATTTTGAAAATGTTTGTGTGAATTTGTCCATTTAAACACATGGCCTGAGCTTTTATATTAAGCTTTTCAGAGAAAGCTTAATATTTGCGCGCGATCTGATGCGCGGGTTTGCGCGCTCCGGATGAGCGCACGCACAAATCTTCTCACTGCACGCGCGAGCTCGTGTGCTCTGGCTCTTAAATGTTTACACTGGC
>NW_015547713.1:558016-558266 GCF_001515605.1 Sinocyclocheilus anshuiensis
AATTACAATTCTGTCATTAATTACTCACCCTCATGTTGTTTCAAACCGGTAAGACCTTCGTTCATCTTCGGAACAGAAATTATTTTATTATATATTAAAATTATAATATATATTTTTGATGGAATCTGAGAGCTGTCTGACCCTGCATAGACGGCAATGCAACTGAAATGTTCCCAAGTCCAGAAACGTGGCAAGGAGATCGGTAAAATAATCCATGTGACATCAGGGGTTCAACCGTAATTTTACAAAG
>NW_015547713.1:558305-558792 GCF_001515605.1 Sinocyclocheilus anshuiensis
CCTTCGTTCATCTTCGGAACACAAATGAAGATATTTTTGATGGAATCTGAGAGCTGTCTGACCCTGCATAGACCGCAACGCAACTGAAATGTTCCCAAGTCCAGAAATGTAGCAAGGAGATCTGTAAAATAATCCATGTGACATCAGCGGTTCAACCATAATTATACGAAGCTACGAGAATACTTTTTGTGCGCAAAATAAAAAAATAAAAAACGACTTTATTCAACAATTCGCATACGCTGTTTACGTCCAGCGGATATTCTCCAAAATGGCACCAGGGTGATGCAGAGGAGACAAATTGTTGAATAAAGTCATTTTTTTTGCGCACAAAAAGTATTCTCGTAGCTTCATATAATTGCGGATGAACCACTGATGTCACATGGATTATTTTACAGATCTCCTTGCTACGTTTCTGGACTTGGGGAACATTTCAGTTGCGTTGCTGTCTATGCAGGGTCAGACAGCTCTCAGATTCCATCAAAAATAT
>NW_015547713.1:559491-561025 GCF_001515605.1 Sinocyclocheilus anshuiensis
TTGAAAAAAGTGTTTTTTTTTTTTTCTTTTGCACATAAAACGAATTCTCGTAGCTTCGTACACAGCTTCTCGTAACAACTCCCCCCCCACCACAATAACAACGAAAATCACAAATCTTATTCCTTACATAATGCACAATAAAACAGCCATTTCTAATTCCACACGATAGCAATCCATATCTTCTTATATTTGTTTCTTATGTTCTATAATTCATCATTAGGCTAGTGAAGCAGGCTCCAGAATTATATAGGTTCACCTATTGTTATTATTACCCTTAATAAGCTGCATGCTGATTGATACAGTAAGCATGAAGCAGGCAGATGTCTTCAGCGTCCCTCTGTTCCTCAGGGACAGATGAAGAATGGGTCTGAAAGAGCTTTTCAGCTGGGTTACAGGAAACAATGTCACCCTGCCTCCTGGGAGAAGGACTCTACGTAACACTGTAGAGCTGGGTTGAGGACAGTAAAATTACAAAATACTAGAACAGGGAAAGGTCAGGGTGGAAATCAAAAAGCAGAAATATACATATGAATGAGTTTGCTTATGGAAATTGAGGCTATAGCGTTTTTGAGATTTCTGCTCCAACATAAACAGACGATAAGGAAGAATGATCCAACAGGGTTCCTACCCATTTTCCATTTTAAAATTCCATACTTTTCCAGACTCAAATTTCCAAACCTCTCGGTAGATTTTCAGACCATATTTAACATAAACGGTTCATAGAGCATTATTTTCAGCTTTATATTTGGTATACAGTACAGTCATCTGTAAATGTTTATTTTCTCTGGGTTTTTTTCACTGAGTAAATATTTTTATTTTCTCAGGTTTTTTTTTTTTATTGATTTTCCCGAAGTGACAACCTACATAGTCCCTAAAATAATAATAATAATAATAATAATAATAATAATAATAAAAATACAGACTTTTACATGCCCTCAAGAAACTATTCACATGCGCATGGGAATTTTTTGCATGCTTATGCATTACAATTTCTAGTTTTATATAACCTATTTCCTTTGTGCATCACTATGAATAAAGTGAGAGCATGGATGCAAATGAATTGAAATGAACAGAGATCTACTTGCTCAAAATTTGGCTTTCCTTATTGTATTGTATTACCTCTAATATCAAGGCATAATGTCCAATTTAACACATTCTCTGTGACGGCACAGAAACCATGACAATACATTTATTTTCATTAAATTATTAATTTTCTATTAGAAAAAAAAAAAATGAAATGGGGGCAAAAGTCTGGAAACACAAATATTTTTCCATACTCTGCATTCTTTTTTCCATACTTTTCCAAACCCCGTAGGAACCCTGATCCAACCACAATACTTTTACTGATGCTTTTGATGATAACATCGACCCCTAAATCAGTGTTTCCCCTGTCATTGTATTAGGGGTCGGCCCGCCCTCCCAACGGCACCCGCCGCCCCCCTTGAAGGTCAAGTTAATTACATTTTTTTTTTACTTTTATTTTCTCTATAGCGCCAGATCACAACAGACGTAATTTAAAGTTACCTTTTCTATA
>NW_015547713.1:561245-572667 GCF_001515605.1 Sinocyclocheilus anshuiensis
TGCACCAAGAGCTTGTAACACTCCAAAGAGAAAGGAAAATTTGAAATCGCATCATATGACCCCTTTAAACAAACTAATAGCCTTATGTTATTTATCTTATTTACACGACGGCATGTCATTTCTGTCTCTACTTTAAATGGTCGCGCTCTCTGTATCACGCACAGTGGAGTTACGCCCCGATGCACGCGCACACCATAGACTGTATAAAAACATGGACGTAGTGTCCGTGACGTCACCCGTAGATTTCTGAAGAGCGTTTTTGAAGCTCAAAGTGGGCGGAGCCGGGCGGAGCCATCTTGGCAGCGCGTCACTCCCGGATAATCGAAAATGGGCAAAGAGGCGGGAGCTGGTTGCTAAAACCACGCCCACCTAGCGCGACGGCAGACAGCAGTGGCAATCCACCTGTCACTCAAGTGGCCACCCCCTTAATTATGCAGAACTTTAAGGCTTAATATAATTTAAACGGATGAGTTATAGCTATTAAAGAAAGGCGCAGACTCGCGGTTTTGCTTACTACTCGTACTGAAGCGCACACTTCCAGTGATATTAACGTCTGCCGTCTCACTAATGAGGACATAAATACATGAACAACATCTCAAGAACTGCTCTGAGAGTCACTTAATGAGCATTTTACCGTTTCATTTGAGTAAAACTATCCTCATATCACATACACACAGAAATGTAAAGGTATTCACGGCAACCCATAAAAATAAAAGTTCGGTTTAACTGCGGCAGAAATATATTACTGTTGTTCAGTAGAATGTAGGCCTCGAACTGCTCTGAGAGTCACTTCATGAGCATTTGACCGTTTCATTTGAGTAAAACTATCCTCATATCACATACACACGGAAATGTGAAGGTATTCACGGCAACCCGTCAAAATAAAAGTTCAGTTTTACTTTAAGGCATTGCGGCAGAAATATATTACTGCTGTTCAGTAGAATGTACGTAATACTACTACTACTACTACTACTACTACTACTACTACTACTAAAACTATTAAAACCTTATTTTTAAGGAATAATCATACAATATTTCTGCAATATTTTAATTGTAATATTAAATCCCCTTTATTTTCCCCCCCCCAAAAAATGTGTTTAATTTTCATTATTTAAAAGATAAATTAAATGAATGTTTTATGCCTTACAAAAATGTAAATACTCATGACTGGATCAAACGCTTTGATGAGCCTGTTAGTAATTTAGAACTTTCTCCTGTTTTATTGTTGGTTTCCTCTCTTCTGATCATTTGGAATGAGGATAAAAAGACAAAAAAAACCTGCAAATAAGTTCAAAGATCCATTCAATGTCTATTATTTCCTGAATATTACTGATCAAAAAGTAGGCTACTGTTCACATGCATTTTACTACAAACCAATAGTTCGTGCATCATGAACAATGAGTGATCTGCCTGCTACAGTATTTTTCTCTGTGCATCCATCTTCAGCGTCTCTCTGGCCTTAACGGGCGTTTACAGACTTCATGTTTTCACATAAATGACATTTTGGAAAATGATTGCATTGCAATGCAGTTTGTGCAAGTCCAGAACAGAGACGAGCTGCAATAAGACAAAAAAACGGCCGGTTGCCAATTGCGTGAGTTTCATGGGCAGCTTCGGCCATCAGGGTTTAATTTGGTTTTGTTTGTGTTTTTTTTTACTCTCAAAGCCGTGATTCCTATTCACTTACATTATATGATTGACAGACTGCAACGGTTTGAGTTAAAAATATTCGTTTGTGTTCTACTGAAGAAACAAAGTCACCTACATCTTGTATGCCCTGGGGGTAAGCAGATAAACATCAAATTTTCATTTTTGGGTGAACTATCCCTTTAAGTTCGGCCATCCTACACACACGTGACTGACCATGCGCGCGATCGCACCAACAGGAGGAGGAGGGTCGTGTTACTCTCTACACTGCACTCAACCTGAGGGATTCCTACACTTTCAGTCTTTGAGGAGGCATGAAAAACAGCACATATCGCAGGAACGGTATAACGGAAAACATTAGTGGTTTTGAAACCGTGAAATGTTCAAATCGCAGTATACCTTGAAATCAGTAATTGGCCCATGCCTAGTCAATAGTTACGGGGCTTGTTTGCTTTTGATTATTTCTTTGATTTGGCGACACTCTTGTTTTCCCCTCTGTGTTTCTGTTTCTTTTTATATTTATATAGTTTGTAAAATTAACTGCACTCTCACTAATAAATGAGACACCTTGGTGCTTGTTCCTTTATTTCATTGGCTGTCTGTTATTTGTACACACTGCAATGGTTGTGTCTCACTTAAATGCTGTGCAATCATCCCCTTTATGACATCAGGTGCGTAACAGATAAAGTTACTACATTTTGATTAAAGATCAGATTTCATCTTGACTTTAAAGGGGTCATATGATGCGATTTCAATTTTTCCTTTCTCTTTGGAGTGTTACAAGCTCTTGGTGCATAAAGAAGATCTGTAAAGTTGCAAAGACTATATCAAACTTGTTATTTTGGCATTTTTAAGGAATGCCTAATTCTTGTCATATCTCTACAACAATGTCCTGGTTAAACAGTGTTTTAGATTGGGTTATGATGTCGCAGAGGATTCAGACCTGTGTTCTATGTAGTTTTGACAATGACTGGCAGGCACCTTGACAACAAAACAACAACAACAAAAAAATGTTGATCCAATGTAACGGTCAGAAAGCATTAACATCTGGGGGGAAAAATGTTTTAAAAAAGGCTGTCCTCCTAGCATTGTTTATTTCTGTTAAATGCTTATCCATAACAGTGGTGGCATTACATCCAGTGCTGTCCCTCCAGATTCGTCCTTTGCATCTCGTTTTATTTTTTATATTATTAAAAAGCCACTCTTTTTAGTGTATCAGCAATGACATGATATAATTTATTCTGTCCTGATAATTCAAGCAGATCTGACTCTCACTTGAGTGCAAATGATTTATAGTTGCAATACAAGCACTCAAATGCAATATGATATATCTATCTATGAATCTATATAGCTATATTCTCCCGTTCAACACAACAGGTAGCAATTTAATAACGCTAGTCTTAAGCAATGATTTAGATATATATTATAATATATTAGAGTTGTTAAATCATGACGTGAGCAGTGATTTGAGATATCTAGACTTTAAATCATCTAAGTCAACGAAGCATCTAGCTTCTGCTGGTGGGGAGAAAAAAAAACTTTTTGCATTAAGTTTCCCATGAGACACAACTAATAATATATATCAAACCATATGGGAAAGCACATGCATTACAAACCTGTGGAAAAGGTGAGCCAGGACGAAGTGATGTTCACTGCGGATACACAGTTTCAACAGCAGCTCCAGTAAACCAGTGCCAATGATCCTTTACATCTTTACATCGTACAAACGCAGCATTTCCGAGGTTATTAAGCTAAATACACGATGTGTTCATTTACCATTATGATTAACAGATCGCGTGTCGGCTTAATTGTATCGCTACGTAGCGCAAATTCGACTCCGTTGCGCGTATTCTGCGAGCATTAACCCAGCTACTGGAGAAGTCTCCACCCACAGCTATGACTGAGCTCAGACGAGAAAACCTCGCGAGATTTTATCGCCGCTAATCAGTCTGAAGTTTACATTCGTGTGTTATCGCGAGAGCATCGCAACAATCGAAAGCCTTATATGAGAGCACACAATGAAACACAAATAATAGGAAAATCATGTCCTTATTTGTGTATTTACTTAGTCAGATAACTTACGAAAAGATTGTCTGACGGCACATGTAACCATATGCTGATTGATTTAAACTTTATAATAAACTTTACATTTATGCGAGTATAACTATATTATAAATGGAACTTTATGAAGATTGTATGTTTGAGTGTATTGGCTATAAAGTAATACTGAATGAATACTATTAATCATTAAACTCTCGGGTGTGATTGTAATTTAGAAATCCATTTTATCAACCAACTAATCAAAATAATAATATCCATATAAATTCCATAATGCCACAGGGATTGTGCTCTATAGTTGCTATAGATATTTGTCATATGAACACATATAAAAATTGTATGGCCTGACCAGGCTACTGATCTTCTTTGAATGACCTAACATTATTTATGCCAGGATTTAAAGCAGAACTATGTAACTTTTTCTGTGTTCAAAATTTGCAAAATGTATATATTGAGCGATTACATCATGAATTCATCTTCCAACCCAAGTTTTTGTCTTATTCCGAATCACTACGGTACACTTATAATAAGTACTTATATTTGGACTATTGTAGCCTGGTCGGGTCGTCACCGCTGCGGAGTAAGTTACACATACCTGCGTGAATCGCCATAGACATAAACTTAGCGAAGTAGCTCCGGTTGGAATGTTCTTCCGCGGGATGTGTGCAGTACTGTTTATTAACCGCTAGAGCGTCAAAAGTTACATAGTGCTGCTTTATGAGTCTGGTGTTTCGATAATTATTCATTTGTCTCTCAAAGGCTCTCAATGAATGAGTTTGTACATTCTCGTCGATTCTACGCGGTAACACAATACCCTCTAGAGCCCATTTGAGGGACAACAACAATATCAATGCGTTCAGAAAAAATCATGACGGCGGCTTACCAGTAAAAATGTAGGCCTATCTTTTAATCACAAACGTGATTAACCGCTAGAGCGTCAAAAGTTACATAGTGTTGCTTTATTGCTTTATGAGTCTGGTGTTTCGATAATTATTAATTTGTCTCTCAAAGGCTCTCAATGAATGAGTTTGTACATTCTCGTCGATTCTACGCGGTAACACAATACCCTCTAGAGCCCATTTGAGGGACAACAACAATATCAATGCGTTCAGAAAAAATCATGACGGCGGCTTACCAGTAAAAATGTAGGCCTATCTTTTAATCACAAACGTGACTTATCAGCGCCTATGTATATTCTAATATGCTAATGCTAATCTCATACATTTAATTAACGTTAGTGTTTATTCTGAGGTAAACCGTTGCAATGAAGGGCTCTTTAAATACAAAGAGTACCACTATTGACCAGTAGATGGCGGTAGATAGTTTCAAAAACCATTTACTCAATAATTAAGTGGAATGTGAAAATAAATTCTGAATTTAATATATATTCCTCGCAGTGTTAAAACAGTGTGCACTATTGTACAATAAACCTTCTTCGTTTCAAGAAACTGATGGTAATGCCTTGTATTCATGTGGCATTGACCCGCATCTCTCTCCAGTGAACTGCAGTTTTATTACATCTTTGATAAGAACCTTTGCAATTCCGTGTCTCAAGAACCAGGCTATGACTGTTCTGCAACTGTAATCTATAACTCGATCAAATGTGTCACACTGCTGTGCTGATCGCTGTTCCAAATGCATGTTTGTTCTACAATAGTTTCATTAATTATTCATACCCTTACCAAAAAGTAGTATACTTCAAGTTTATTTTAGTAAGTAAAGTTCAAGTATATCTTTAAGTATACTTTATGTAGTAAGTATACAAATATCAGTTTACAAGTAGTATACTTGTAAGTGTACTATTTCAATACTCCTTGGGACTAAATTGGCCCACTTTCTAGTATATAAAAGTATACTTTTAAGTATACTTTAAGTATAACAGTAGTAAACTTTAAGTACACACCTAGTTTACATCAAAATGTTTAGTTTGTACTGCAACTATACTAAAAGTGAACTTATAGGTATTCTGATAGTTTACTAATTAAATACTTGTAGTAGCATTTTTAGTACACTGAAGTATAGTCTCAGTAAATGAGCATTTGAATAAACTTATTTTTCGTAAGGGTAACTATGATTTCATACGGCCTGTAGGGTTTACTACTTGAATGGATGTGTTCCGCTAAAAAACGATGTTTTCTCACACAGTTGCATAATGTGAAAGCATTTTTTTTTATATATATGTGATGAAGGTGCAATGCATCATATATGGAGATACAAAGATAACAGAGGGTTAGGCTACTGTAAAAAAGCTGAAAAGTTCAGTTGAACCATTTAACTCTGGATGCATTTGGACGCGATTTGCGCACGGTTTAGAAAGCATGGAAAATTATGCCATTTCAGTTACGAGCGATATAAAAATAACTTTCAAATGGACCATACAAAATAGGTTCGCTTAAAAAAATTTTAAAAAACCCTGTCAGAAAATGCAAAGTCCTCCACAATATAAAATCGTCCAGTGACTACAAGAATGCGGTTGTTTTGATATTAGAAATGCACTTAAAACCTAGAAAAGACAACAAGTTTGCAACAAATACTATTTCCGCACCTTTACAGTTACCACTGATTGGGCAAATACTTGTCACGTGATATTAAACGTCATAAAGTATTTTCGTTTATTTTCTTTCTTTCTTTCTTTCTTAATACAATTGAATACATTTTACAATGAATAACTTGTTTACTCTATATTTTTCCGTCGAACGCATGCTGATGTAAGATTTTTCAGCTTTTCTTTTCGGGATTTTTTTTTTTCTCACAAAAGCGAAAGGAAGAGAGTCATATTGATTGGAGCAACATAACGGTCAGTAACCTAAATTATGACATGATTTTAATTTTAACTAGCCTATTCATTTAAATAGTTTAAATGAATATTCAGTAGGCTACATTATTTATTGTTTGTTTGTTTCCTGTGTGTGGGTTTTTTTTTTTTTTTTTTTTTTGCGTATGTTTATTATTTGTATGAATTATTAATGTCCTTGGGGCAATTAGCTTAGACTGCCGTGGTGCTTCACATATACAATCAACAATTAAACACACATACAAATACTCAAAATACATTAAAAAAATGTAAAAAAAAAAAAAAAGGGGGGGCAAGAAAAAAATCAACTAAATTCATTACATAAACGTATTGTTTCAGGCACAAACGTACATTTGTAACGGTTTGTAGAAAATTGAAACATCTGAGCATCCAATCAAAATAATAATGCAAAGGGTGTGTGCTGTCTCCTGTTATTTTGTGTGCCATCCTCATCACTTGCTGTTCATAATAAAATGTAAGACTTCGCAAGGAAACACCCATCATTTTTGAGCACGTATTAACGATGCCAACGTTTTTTATTCTTTATAGACAATAATGAATACCAACAAATAAAAGAAAAGGACAGGATACTTTCAACAAATTAATTATAAAAAAGACCTGAGAATAACTCTCTATAGGCTACATTGAAAGAGTTAAGCTTCCTCAGCACAAACAAACTATGGTGTGACTTTTTAATTCGTATCAAACTTCAACCTGTTATCAATAATCGTTCCTAAATACATATATTCCTCTACTACATCCACCTGTGTGTCATTAATGACCACCTTTGAAGTGCAAGGGTTTTCTTGTTAAAATTGATGATCATCATAGTTTCATAGTTTTTGACACATTCAGATCTAATTTCATCCTATTACACCACAAAATAAAATCATACAAAACCGAACCATATTCGAACTGTTGTCTTGTAAACTCTGACAATCATTTGTGCATAATATAAAAAAGAATAGGAGAAGTCAACAATTCATCAATTTTATTAACGAATAAAACATATTTTGATATTTCTAAGAAATCTCTAAACAAGGAATGAGATTCCTCAGAAATGTTGCAGGTTGTTTTTGTAGGCGTATTATTCAGGCTCAATCTGTTGAAGTTCGTCCCGCGCTGGAAAGTGCTCCACGTCGCTATGGTTACCTCTTCGCACTCTGTGAGACCCCCAGCTGTTTGACTATCGTTTGGGGCAGTGTTGCCAAGTCCGTGGTTTTCCCGCGGAATTGGGCTACTTTAACACTGTTGCCGCGGGTTGTGTTTCATGTCCGCCGGTTGAAGTGGCTCCAATAACATGATATTTATCCCCTGGAATGCAAATTTTAGCAGGGTAACCCCACCAAAAAACATGCATTTAACCCCCCCATCCCATCCCTCCTTCAAGGGATGATGCAGTGGCAAATAAAATAATACACAGATAAAACTGAAATATTTTGTGACGTGGTGATAATCACCGCTAGCATACGTGCCACTGATAGCAGGTAGTTGCGAGAAGAAAAGAAATAATCCTTTTTTTTTTTTAGGGCTTTTAAAAAAATGAATCGGAGTTGAATCACATCAAATGAGAGAAAAAAGCAACAACTCAAAGACAGCTCCAAGATGAGCCAACTCTACGAGAAAATGACCTCCTCGTTTTGGCGATAAAGTTCTAGCCAAAATATGATATCAGCCTGGGACGTGTCTCATTAGAAATGTGTGTATGGCGTGGAAGCAGCTCTCGCTATCTGCTGGTGCCTGGTTTGCCAGCTGATAAGAGGCAAATGCAAATGTCCCGATAAGAACTGAATGCAAATATTTACGATATGATATTCCCTGGGAATTATGTGTGGATAAAAAAAGTGCATTATTTCCGGAATTCCTTTTCAGGTTTGCCAAAATGCCCCCCTTTTGCGCTCGGAATTTGCATTTCTTCAAAATAGATTGGACTGCCGTATTATGCTAAGCTATTTGTTTGCCGAGGATGGTAATTAGTTACTGTAATTACAACGATGACAGTTTCTAAATTGTTTTTAAAGCATCACAGTGTGTCTGTGCCTGGAGATTGCAGTACTTATTTTAGGATTTAAGCAATTGCTGGAAGAACTCCCACACGAGGGCTAGAGTGGGATGTTTTTGAACTACAAAGCGGCCATTTTCTGAGCAAAGACGGTTTTGAAAATGTCTGTTAATTTGCACTAATTGCTGCCTTGACTGTGTTTAGCAGTTCACTGGCTGATCGGGGACGTGTTATTGATAGGAAGTCTAGAGGGATCAAAATGGCCTCGAAAAGTCGATATGCGTGTGTACGGTCGGCGTTTAGGAAAGACTTTTATGCTTTGTGTCAAGGAACAAATTGCTGGTGCAGGCATGACTGTAATTACGGAGCAAAGTGCCGCGGGTTGTTTTTCATGTCCGCGGGTTGAAGCGACTCAAATGACATGATATTAATCCCCTGGAATGCGAATTTTTGCAGGGGAACCCCGCCAAAAAACGTGTATTTTACCCTCCAGAACGCGATTTTTAACTTGGGACCCCCTCGAAACGCGATTGGGCTAGTTTTGGACTAGTTTTGAGTAGCGATTGGGCGGGCTTTCTTTTGAAAACCTGGCAACCCTGGTTTGGCTGGATGGAGGCTCCATAATTCGCATCCCCATGAAGGAATTTCAAAATTGTCAACTAAAGCGCTAAAGTTACGGCCACATAGCGCCCCCTGCTGATAGTATATTTCAGTGCAACCCGTCACAATGTGACTCATCTAAGGTTTCCGTGCAGTTCACTGGTTTCAGGGCGGAGAGCGAGAAGCGCTGAGAGTCAAGAGAGTCGCACTTCCACCAGCAGCCTTTACACACACTGATCAGTACTAACCTCATACACACACACACACACACACACACACACACACACACACACACACGCAAACCTTGAGACAATATATCATCTTTCTCTCATACTACACCAACCATATAACGCTGTAAAAGCCTCACACTCAGCCGGGCCGTACCTCCGCCGTCCTCGGATCCACAGCCGCCGGAACATTTATGAGTTTCAAGTGGTTTTAATGTTCGCCGAAGCGAGCGGTAAGTCAAAAGCTTTTGTGTGATAGTGCGTTAGAATGCTAACACGGTTAGCCGGTTAGCATCTGGTTAAGACACAATAAACGTGCGTTAAACAACATCCATTAATGTGATTTGACAGCGGTATTCATGCTCTGTTTGGGGCACATGATGCTGGCCTTGTTCCAGTGTATCTATCTGATCATCATGGTCTGTGTTAGGAACGCCAGTTAGCCATTATTTATATCCTCTTCCTCTCTATGGGATGTATGGAGCTCATGAGGAGTTTATGGGCCAGGTTAGGCCTGACATGCATGGGCATATCAGGTCTGCTTTCACATGATGTGTCCATGATCATCATCAGACATGGATGCTTTTCTCTCTTTCCACATGTGGTTTTGTTAGCATTGATGCTAGGAGAATGTTTCACGATGGTGGACTTGAACTACTCTGGTTTATTGAATAAGCTTGGTTAATTGCATCACATCAAGAAGCTGGATGTGGTTTTGCATGCTTGCTTCTGATGAGAGTGTGTATCTTTGGTTGCTGTGGTTTGATGCTCTCAGTATTAAAGGCTGTGATCACATTACTGATCCGTTGCTGCTTGTCTGTGTTTGCAGGTTTCCTTGAGTTAGTCCAATAGCATGATGGACATTAAAAGGCTTCCTGGATTTCAAAAGGCTTGATAGTTTCTTGGGAGCTTTAAAGTCTTGACTTAGAGGTTTAATTCCTCATCAGTCCTTTTCATGCCCAACTGTAGAAGCAAGTAAGAGTTCAGAAGATCAGGTTCAGTTCCCTTAAGCCTAGTGCTGTAGCCTGATCAATATATCTTTCTTCACGCTGGTATGTGTAAGGTGTGGAATATGTTCCTTCAGCTTAGTGTACTGTAATCATGTTACACAACCTGAAGTGTAACCAGGCCTGTAACTGCTGGCCAAATGATTATGTGTTGATTTGTCAGAGTTGTCTTGTCATTTGTGATAAGAATGTGATGTTAATATGCAAGACATAACCATCCCTTTGGTCTATTGATGTAAAACAGAGAACAATTTGAGTACTTTTACCCTACAAAGCCGACTGTACCATATTTGACACATGCAAGGCCTCTAAATGATCAACATGATCACAGCTTTGCTGAAAAACCAGTTGTACACAATATTTTGCATACCTTTCTTCCCTCTGATTGATACGTTTTTCAAAAGTAAAAGGCCATTTAGTATAATTCTAAAAATCTTCAGGTTGCGTTACATGTGTCTTTTTGCTTAATAAAATGTTTTTTATCAAGTAAACGTAAGAGCGTTTATATTGTTAGTAGTATTTTAAGATGAGGATTTGCTGGACTGAAACAACTTAGGTTTGTTTGATTTTCCATACTTAATATTTAGAAAAATCTGTTTAGAAAAGTATGAAATGTGATACAACAGATTTGTGAGGACTGTTTATTTGTTTGTCTCTCAGTAATCATTGTAATGTATTGCATTTTGCTCCTCACAATTAAAACTACAGAGCTTTGGTCATAAGCATTTAAATATCATCTTTCTAAGATATTATTGGGAGTTATAGAATTACATCATATTTATATGCATTGTCTGCTGTACTGTTATAAAGATCTCATTGATGTAAAAAACAGAATCTTACTTTTTGGCAATATAAATAACATCTGCAGAAAAATTGCATATTTTTGCCTCTGAATAAAATTGAGGTGAGCTTGAACTACAGTGTTTCCCACAGGATTTTGTGAGACTGTGGTGGGTGGTCCTCGATCCCTCTAGGGGGGTCCGGGGGCATGCTCCCCCGTAAGAAAATTTTGTACATTTTAAAGTAAAATTCATAAATCTGGTGCACTTTGAGAGTTCAAAATTAAGAGCTCCAACACAGGTTCAGT
>NW_015547713.1:572946-574650 GCF_001515605.1 Sinocyclocheilus anshuiensis
GTGCGCTGCGCAATGAGCACGCTTCACTTTGAAACAAGCAGCGCAAACAGACTGGATAAGTCATATTATGCTTTCGGTTTTAATTCGTTTGACCGATACTTGCTAAAGCAATGGCGTGAAACACAACGTTAAAGAACTTTTATGTTATAAGTATAAATATATCTTCGCTTTATTATGAAACTGTGGCAGGCCGCTAGTCTAGTTAATGAATGGGAAACACTGAACTACGTATTCTCACAATATGGGTAATAAATGCCTGATGTATAATTTGTATTTATTTATTGTGGGTGTGTAAAGGTGGACTCAATCAATCAATAAATACATTTCTGACCACTATTTCATGTGTCAGGCTGTACAGAGTTAACTCTGCTGTTCTCACCTGTGTAATGAGAGCGACTGCAATATTACACAACAGTTACAGTACATTCCTGGCAATGAACAGTCATTCGCTGGCAGATTGTTGGCTTATATCCTTTATCAAGAATTTTCCAAAAAGGTAGAGCTGTGTAATCGTGAAAGGGCTGTGAATGTATTCTGATTTCAGTGTTTTGGCATGAAACATTCAAAGTAGGGGTTGACTCTGCCGCTGGGGTCATTTGAATCAATTAGGACTGTGTGGTAATTGGTGGCCGGCTAGTATTAGGCATTTCTGTGGGATGTGATTTGATTTAGGCTTTGCTGTAGGCTGCTCAAAAGGCAAGCTGAAATCCGAAATGTTGTTTGTTTTAATCTCCCACTTTGCTTATGAACAACATGGTTTGGAGCATTCTGGGCCCTCTTGTTTGGAAGACATCCAGAATTTAAATAAATGCATACTAATATCATCCTTAGAAAGTCTCACCACTCCAACGTGGGCTTTGGTAATAAAAATAATATCAGAAATAATCAGCTGTTTATGAGATGACAACATAATCACTAGTGCAGGGGGCCGAACAATGATATAAATCCTTGAACGATTGCTCCTCTTAAACCACAACTAGCTGTTTTATGACATTTCTTTCGGCTGAACAAAAGCTAGTGTAGTGGCCTGTAGTGTTCATTGTTAATGAACCAAGCTATTATTTGTGTACTATGAAAGCACTATGGAAAATTAATGGATCTTGCAGGGTAATTCATGGTTTTTGCTAAGGCAAGCATGCTGCTGCTTCTCATGCTCATGCTGATGTAAACAGCTGAAAAAATTAGGTGTGAACTAATATTATGTTTCAATTATTATACTGATTACTTTTGTTTAGGTGTATAGTTGATTTGCTGATGAACTGATTTTAAATATGTTTATATATATATATATATATATTAGTGCTGTGTCCGATACATCGATACGACGATGTATCGTCACAGAGATCTGACGATACAAGTATCGATACAGCTGGCACTGTATCGATATCGTGGCATGTGCGCTGCAGTGGACCGCGCTTAATTTGAATACAAGAACACATTAAAGGGGAAGTCGTGGCCTAATGGTTAGAGAGTCGGACTCGTAACCCAAAGGTTGCTGGTTCGAGATTAACCAGTGGGAAAATTTAATCACCGTCACAACCAAGTCAAACAAGTCAAAGCAATTATAAATTTGACACTTGGGAAAAAAGCCATATCTAGAATGTAGGGCTGGACCAGAATATTCGAATATTCATTCGGTGGGTTGGCATTCGATATTCGATAAAAACATGCACTTAATTTGCTTGGAAAATACTTGTGAATACA
>NW_015547713.1:574756-575074 GCF_001515605.1 Sinocyclocheilus anshuiensis
ATCATCATATAGTGAGACGGCAGAAGCTGAAAACACCGCGAGCGTCATCCGCGCTTTAGTATGTGTAAACAAAAAAGTGCGCCGCGCCATCCGCCATTCATTCATTGCGGAAATCATGGCGCCTTATGCGTGATATCAAATGCTTCTACAGATTTATAGTATTACAATAGCATTTCACCTGAGCATTGCAAATCACGTGTATGGCCATGATAAGCGCTGAATGAATGACATGCTTTCTGTTGTAACATAGCGCAAGGTAAATAAGGGTGACATCTAGTGGAGAAGACTAATGATAAGATTCACGTTAATCAGATCTTG
>NW_015547713.1:575648-576017 GCF_001515605.1 Sinocyclocheilus anshuiensis
CGTGATAAGATTCACTTTAATCAGATCTTGTTTTAAAAATGTGCTGAAATAAATCCCGGAAAAGATCGATTCGTGGCTTTTGAGAATCGATATCGAATCGATGTCATTTAAAAAAACGATTAATCGAAAAATCTATTTTTTTGCCCAGCCCTATTAGAGAGTGTGTTGATTTGTGCAATGATAACCTACCAGCAATGTTAAAATAATATTAATATATTAGAATGAGTACATTACAATATAAATTAATTAGAACGAGTACATTATTATTTATGGGCTTAAAAACAAGATGCAAACAAATCAGAATATTGTACCTGGTGGGGAGTGCCCAATGTAAACATGAAACATATGCCATTACCTATATTGTACTGT
>NW_015547713.1:576908-578920 GCF_001515605.1 Sinocyclocheilus anshuiensis
TACTTTATTTAAACTTTGTGTAATTTATTTATTTTATTTGACATCAAGGTGTATGCCGTGCCTCCAAGCTTTCTTAAGCCTGTGTTATACTTTCCGCGTCCGCAGGTCCGCTATGGTATGCGTGATGTAAAAATCGTCATCGGAGAGTGTGCACGAAGGCTTTGCGTGGACATCCGCATGCCTCCCATTTTTTGTGACCATTTTTTTCAGTAGGCTACTGCGCATGCGCAGGCTGTGTGAAGAAGCCCGTTGCTACTCGAACCTGTACAATCTGTCGATAAAACAATATAAAGACAGCCAGATGTGCAATAACTCTGGGCAATTGTTTGTTCACATGTTTGTTTATTGTTCAAGCAGATCTACATGCACATGTATGGAACACATCCACGGAGCGGACCATCAGCGTACGCTTTCGGTAGTATAAATACAAGTAGTCCGCTTCTGCGTTGTCCGTGTACGCGTCCGAATTGCTCAAGCGGAAAGTATAACACAGCTGCGCGGAGACGCGGCGGGGAGAAAGTCTCAACATTTCCCGACCCGACCTGATATTTTTTTTATTTTATTTTATTTTTTTGACAGCAAAAGTGGTGCGCAAACAGAAACACACACGCGCACATATATAGGCCCTACATATATTAATTTATTTTAAAAAATAAATAAAGTGTGCTCAAGCCCCCTTTGATGTCTATATGTGCACGTGCCTGTACAGGAAGTGTCCATAAAGCTCCTATACAGTCGCCATATAATAGGTTGCAAGTGGGACATATTGCATTACTCCTTCCAGAAGGTCCCACTTGCAACCTATTTAATGGGGACTGGATAGGAGCTTTATTCACATTCATTTTTTTATGCATAATAAACATTATTATGAAATTCAAATGTTTCAAATGTTATGCTGAGTGCTGATAAATAGGTTTAGCAATGGCCCTATAGTATGCAGTGTTTAATAAACAGCTGTTTTACTAAATTCTGCTGAGGTGAAATTTAGTGCAGTCTCGTATCACTATACGTCTCGTATCACTATACATATCGTATCGTGGCCTCTGTATCATGCATGATATGTATCATATCGTGACTTTGCTGGTGATACACAGCCCTAATATATATATATAATATAGACCCCCCCCCATCCTCTGGTAATACCGGTATTACCGGTGTTGTCACACGTCGATTAACCGGTGGGAAAATTTAATTCGTTTCTTATTTAATTGGTTCCACAGTGTTTGCTGATTTTTACTTTATTTAAACTTTGTGTAATTTATTTATTTTATTTGACATCAAGGTGTATGCCGTGCCTCCAAGCTTTCTTAAGCCTGTGTTATACTTTCCGCGTCCGCAGGTCCGCTATGGTATGCGTGACGTAAAAATCGTCATCGGAGAGTGTGCACGAAGGCTTTGCGTGGACATCCGCATGCCTCCCATTTTTTGTGACCATTTTTTTCAGTAGGCTACTGCGCATGCGCAGGCTGTGTGAAGAAGCCCGTTGCTACTCGAACCTGTACAATCTGTCGATAAAACAATATAAAGACAGCCAGATGTGCAATAACTCTGGGCAATTGTTTGTTCACATGTTTGTTTTTTGTTCAAGCTGATCTACTACGCATGTATGGAACACATCCGCGGAGCAGACCATCAGTGTATGCTTTCGGTAGTATAAATACAAGTAGTCCGCGTACGCGTCCAGATTTCTCATGCGGAAAGTATAACACAGGCTTTATTCGTTTTGCTAATAAACGTTCTACGTTTCTTATTTATTTGGTTATATATTATTGGCTACATGTTTACTTATTTCCAGTTTTGTATACCTATTTAAACTTCACACACAGATTTCTGCCTTTATTAGAGAGAAGAATGTGTTCAGCCTCCGAAGCTTAGAATATTCGGTGTTGATTACTAATAGGGCTGGGCAAAAAAAAAAAAATCGATTTTTCGATTATTCGTTTTTTTAAATGATGTCGATTCGATATCGATTCTCAAAAGCCGCGAATCGATCTTTTCCAGTATTTATTTCA
>NW_015547713.1:579095-579477 GCF_001515605.1 Sinocyclocheilus anshuiensis
TTGATATCACGCGCCATGATTTCCGCAATGAATGAATGGCGGATGGCGCGGCGCACTTTGTTTACTACACACTACACACAGCGGATGACGCTCGCGGTGTTTTCAGCTTCTGCCGTCTCACTATATGATGATATGAACACGAATGTCATCTCCAGCTGCTCTGAGAGTCACTTAATTAGCATTTTACCATTTTATTTGAGAAAACTACCATCATATCACATACACAGCAGCTGCAAGTTCCTCACGGCAACCCGTCAAAATAAGTTTAATTTAACGTTAAGAAACTGTCAGAATATATTACTATTTAGCAGTCTTAAAGGGGTCATATGATGTTGCTAAAAATAACATTATTTTGTGTATTTGGTGTAATGAAATGTGTTTA
>NW_015547713.1:581471-594366 GCF_001515605.1 Sinocyclocheilus anshuiensis
AATATTAATAAATCTTTATTTTTAAAGGAATAATCACATCTGTTTTCTTTTTAATTTTAACAGTAAACCTCTGTTGTGCAGCACTTTGTTTGCCAAAAAATAAAAGGGTTTAATTTTCATTTGATTAGGATAAATTAAATTAATGTTTTATGCCTTCATCTGATTACCAGAAAAATTAAGAACATTTTATAGGACCCTATTATTGTTTAAAAAAGGACCCTATACAAAAAAAAATAATAGGTTTAAAATACAGGCATGTGGTTCTTAATTTCTTTTTATTAATTCACCATTTGTAAACTGATGTTTACTGTTCATTTTTTAGAAATATCAATAGCATTTGTATTAAAACTATATTCACTGAATGTAATAAAAAAAATCGAGAATCGAATCGAATCGAGAGCTTGCATATCAAATCGAATCGGGACATCTGAATCGATACCCAGCCCTAATTACTACCGAAGATTCGAAGCTCAAAAAATGGTATTCGGACCAGCCCTACTAGAATGCAGAATTTCATATATAATTCAGAATGGACCAGCAACAAACTAGTAACACCAACTTGCTATAAAGCACTCTAAACACCTGGCATCAATTTTGAATGTAAGAACCTCTCAAATTTCCTTCAGAAAATGTTAAATGCAGTGCTGTATAATAATAATTTTGTATTTAGGTAATCTCGTTCATTTTATACTTCATCTTTTTCTAAAGTGTGACATGATTTTTGGAGATATGGAGAATAAATAGGATGGTACGAACATGTGAAAATCATATAGCTTTCATGGCAGTCATCTCCAGCACTGGCCTGAAGTTAATGCCACTTAAATTGAATCAGCCCTTTTAGGAGGCAGCCTCTCCTCTGGAGCACCAGCTTACTTGCCAGACTTGTGGCTTTTATTTTTTCACTAACAAGAGGAAATCAATACAAATCTATGATGGTCCATGTTGAAGGCTTGTGGCAGTGGAAGCACTCTGTGGCTTGGCATGATGGGAGTACTCTGATATTCAATGCAATCTGCTATTTGGCAATATAAACATTTGAATCCTTTATTATTGCAACTAGAATAAAGAGTTAAAATTGGCTCTTAAACTGGAGTAAAACACATTGGTTAATATGTTTGTCGATAATTGTGCCTGTTATCAATTTACAACTGTTTGCGTTCTTATGAATAATTTTTGTACTTGTGTATCTCTGATTAACAGGAACCTGCCATCATGGGATTGCCGTTACCAGCCAATGTGCTGAAGTGAGCTGGATTTTCCCTCTGGTTTAACCCCCACCCCTCCCCCAGGGGCTACTCCCCCCTCCATCCCACCGGAGGACCAGCAATCATGGCAGGAATCAAGCGTGGGTACGATGGAAAGATCGCTGGTCTATATGACCTGGACAAGACGCTCGGCCGTGGCCATTTCGCCGTGGTCAAACTAGCGCGTCACGTCTTCACCGGCGAAAAAGTGGCAGTCAAGGTAATTGACAAGATCAAGCTCGACACGGTCGCGACCGGTCACCTGTTCCAGGAGGTCCGCTGTATGAAACTGGTCCAGCATCCCAACATCGTTCGGCTCTACGAGGTCATCGACACGCAGACAAAGCTCTATCTGATCTTGGAGCTTGGCGATGGTGGTGACATGTTTGATTACATCATGAAGCACGAGGAGGGACTGACCGAGGAGCTGGCCAAGAAATATTTCGCCCAGATCGTGCACGCCATCTCGTACTGTCACCGGTTGCATGTGGTTCACCGTGACCTGAAGCCGGAGAATGTGGTGTTCTTTGAGAAACAGGGCCTGGTCAAGCTCACCGACTTTGGCTTCAGTAATAAGTTTCAGCCGGGAAAGAAGCTGACCACCAGCTGTGGCTCGCTGGCTTATTCTGCCCCTGAGATCCTGCTGGGAGATGAGTATGATGCACCTGCTGTGGGTAAGTGTGTTTGTAACTCTGGATAGTAACTCGGCTCAGTAATTTTGACTCCAAAGTTTAAAACGAATAAATGCCTATGCACATTTTATTTCCTCATTATTTTAGTGTCTTGAAAAACTGTTTTGGGAATTCAGTGATTTTATCATGTGTTAAGGATGTTGTTTGCCATAATGTTCATAGCGGTAGGTTGAGGAAACTGTCTTAACCACCATACTAAAAATGTATTGTATTCAGAGTTATTATTAACTAAAACTAAAACCATAAAAAATTGTTTTGCATGAAATAATCATTAACTGAAAGAAAATATGTAACTTAAAATTATTATAAACATAACTTAAATTGATTAAAATTAAATTATATTTTGTTTTCTGCTGGAGCCAGTAAAATTGTTGGCAACTAAGGCCATCAGGATAAAATCAATAATGTTGAGCCTCAAACAAAGTTCTGGCAAATTTTGGGTCACAGCCTGACATCTAATGAAAAACCAGTAAGAGCTCTGTAATTGAGAGGTGAGATCTTACAGTGATCACTATAAGATCTCACTGAGGTTACATTGTCAAATTTTTTCCATCACACTGTAAAAAAAAAAAAGAAAAAAGCAAGCCAAACAATAAGATTTGCTCAGTTGGTCACATGTTTTTATTTTTATTTTTATTGAGTGCCACTTATTGCCAGAGAGGATATTTGCATTTCAGTCATTTTTTCCGGGCCGAGTTTTTGTACTGAACATTCATGTTGGTGTGAACGTGCTTGTACAATTGCCAGAATTTGGCAAATCCAATTTCCCAGAAATGAAAAAATGGCATGAAAACAGAAAAAATGAATATAGCGTGAAAATATGAAAATAGCGTGTTAGCTGTTTCTACATACTTGCATTTGCCGTATGGTAAACTGTCCCAGTGTGAGCAGGACTGATCAGTGGTTTAACAGCAGCATGATCTATTGATTTATTGAATTATCTGTCACTGTAAGGCATCTCCATACTGCTGCCAAAAAGACGGCTTAACCTCTTTATCAGAAAACATGTCAGAACAACCTCCTTAACCCTAGATAGACCAAGTGCGGTTCTTGTCAGTTATGAAGAGGAACTGTCATTTGAGCTTCATGTTCTGGATCATTAGGCTATGGATTCCTGAAGTGCGTTGGCGGATTCCTTTCATCAATGCTGTGTTAGCTCCTCAAGATAATGAACACAAGCGTGCAAGTTTATGCAGGCTGGGGCCTAACCTTTCCAAGGCTAAGTGGTGGTAGAGGCGTTAGGCATGTCGGGGCATGCAAAGCTCCAATCCAACGACTTGGGAGTCCAATCCATTGCAGGGAGATGAAGGAAAGATTCCTTTCTAAGTAGCCAAAGCATCTCCTGCTTTGCCTCACTAAGACCAAGTGGACCAAAAGTGAATTGTGCCGGCTGATGTCATTGTTTTAGCACTTGATATGAAATATGCAAATCAGATAATGCCTCCTCATTTAATGAATTGCTGGAGCCATGATCACTGATGATGAAGATTAAAACTGTACACAACCACTTTTAAAATAAATAAATAAATTCTATAGTTTTGAATAAAAAATATAGCAATGATTTGATCAGTACCATATCACTTCGATTATTGATTTATATTTAATTGTGCATGCTCAATTATCCTAGTTTTAAATGTAGAATATCTTTAATATTCACTTACTTTCTTTAAAAACTCAAATTTATTAACTAGTCACGAATAAAAATTGCTACATTAAATGTAACAATTTTCAAAATGAATACCTATTTTTCATCATTTATACTGTTGGGGTGCCAAAACTTATGTGTATCATTTAAAATAGTTTTTAGTGTTTTATTTTTGTTTATTTTGGCAAAATGTAGAATTTTAGGCAATTTTATGACATTTATTGGTTCTCTGGCATAATGTAAAAAAAATAAACAAGTATCAGCTTATCTGTGTTGGCCACAAATGTATCATCAGTGTAATATCATAATATCCATAGAAAATAGGTGTGTTTGTACTAGGGCTGGACAATAATTCAATATCAATATGTGTCGCGATATAATTTTTTTCAATAACGGTGATATGATTTTTAAACACATTTCCGATATTTCGATATGCATTACCAGTGTTTCCCATACATTGATTTATTTGTGGCGTTTGACTTCGATTTATTTGTGGCATTTGACTTCGTTGAATAAACATGAGCAGGGCTCGCAAAATCGCCGACGTCCCGGGGCTATTGTGTTTTCCAGTCAGGCTACCAAAATGTACCACCACATCTTAAATACAGATCTCCCGCGGGTCCTTAAAAACTCCTAAAGTGAGTTGTATCAAACTTAAGGCCATAAAAAGTTTTATTGTTACTGTATCTCTGTACACATTTGTATGATAACTATCTGTCACACCACTGCAGTTGTTGAGGCATCATCTTTGGTTAATTGTATTTCCAGCCCTTATACAGGCAGGTGGTGGGACAGTTAATCCGTTCTTTGTTTGAGCTGAGCTTCCCTGCTGGAGTCCTGATTAAACACTCTTTATTGGCATTGTCAGTGTGATCAAATAGGCATTGTGCTCTTCCCTGCTGAGGTGATTTCTGGTTTCGCTTCCTAATCGATAATAATTTGTCCAGTGTTTGGCTGGGTACATGGTTTAATACTTCTTTCTGCTCCTGGAAAGTAGGGCTGGGCCAGAATATTCAATTATTCGAATATTTGTTCTGTGGGTTGGCATTCGATTTTCAATTTTGAGATTCGAATATTCTTTTTTTTTTTGTTTTTTTCGAACCGAATATGAAACTCCCATGAGTTAAAGTAACGAACGTCATGATTCATCTCATCTGGAAGAGAAGACAAAAATGCCGAAGACCTCAGCTGTGTGGGAGGCTGGGAGCACTTTAAATTGAGTGAGGACAAGACAAAGGCAGTCTGCCAAATATGCAATTTGAAACTGGCCTACCACAACAGCACATCAAGTTTGAAAAATCACCTGAGTTCTGTAAGTACGCCTATAGTATATTGTTGGTGTAAAAAAAAACGAGCTGCTTTTATCCGCCATGTTAATCAGTAATTTTACACATGCCTTTATTACACCGTGTCTACACCGGATGCGACAGTTGTCGTGTCGCGCCACCGCTAAAGTCTGTCTACACTGGTACAAAGCGACCGTTGAAAATCATGTGAAATTTGTGTCAGTACGTCATAAATAGAACGCAGCAGCAGTTTACTGTCGGGAATTTGTTGCCCCACGCCGTGCCGCATCCAGTGTAGACAACATAATAGGTTCTATTGTATTTTGTAGCGGAGAATATGTTCAGCCCCCTCCCTCCGAAGCTTCGAATATTCATTGTTGATTACTGCCGAAGCTTCGAAGCTCAAAAAATGGTATTCGGACCAGCCCTACTGGAAACATTAATCTCTGTAAAACAGCGACAGGCTGTGCAGCAAGGTGTATTTTGGACCTTAACTGTCAGGCCCTGTATTTGTGGTAATTTCTTGTAATGCGGATAAATACATCAGGAGAGGGATAGTTGAATATCTGATGGGTTTATCCCTGTGTTAAGCTAATATTGTTCAATTTAGTAGATTCGCAATTGTCTGTTTCTATACACTTTTTTTTTTAAAGGGGGTAATTGTTTTTTTTCTGGAAACTTTTTCTCCAGTCCAAAAGATTTTAGCTCATCCGCAATGAGATATTAGGTGAAACCAGGATAAATGCTGTTATTGCTATATGTGAGAAAATTAGCCTAACATTGTACTGTATTGTGGTGGTTGTGTGTAGCACCTACTCTCTGCATATACTTGTTGTGATATTTTTGTAACAAGATTACAAGAAGATATGTATGCTATATGATACAGACATTAGGTGTAATGCTCTTCATTAATTCATGTTGAACTTAGCTAATTGGTGTAGTAGCATTAACAAAATACTTATGGCTTGCATTGACCTTAAGGGCTTGTAAAATTTCAAAATCGCTGGTAGACCTTCGGGCAGACATTCTTCAGATTTTGGTAGCCCAAAATGAATTTAAGTAGCCCGAATAAAAAAAAAAGACATCGGCTGACAAATCAGCATGATTAAAAACTTCAGTGATTGCTTTTTTTCAAGAGAGTAGGGGTGCAACGGATCACAAAACCCACGGCTCGGATCATATTGCATTATCATATCAGATTTTGAGTAACAGATCGGGTCATTTTGCAGATGAGACAAAAAAATATGATTCTTTATTATTTAAATAACAGAATACTTATTTGATACCACAGCAAAAACTAGTAGCATATAGAAGGGCTGCTCGATTATGGCAAAAATCATAATCACGATTATTTTGTCCAATGTTGTAATCACGATTATTTAACACTATTATGAGGGGGCCATATGACCAAAACTTTATAGGAGTGATTTATTTAAAGATAGTGATACATTCCTGTAAATAAGGTTGCTATGACATCTACATTGTAGAGACCAGTGGGATTTCAAACAAAAAGTCCTAAAAATTATTGAAAATAATTAAACTGTCAGTAATAAAAAAGCAAAGGACAAATACAATAGAATAAAAAGACACAAATGAAACAGTTTACAGCCTACTACAGAAATGAATAATCAAATGTAAAATAAAACAACAGTTTTCACTGTAAGAATTATACTTTTTTTGTTTCTTATTAAAGCTACAAAAGTCCTTCACACAAGAGCAGTGTGTGATTTTGAATTTGTCTTTTGTTGTTTGATGAATATTAAGCACACAGTATATAAATCAAGCACGTCCTATTTTGCAAAAGTCACGTTACATGATTTTACTCATTTGCACATGAAATTGGGCTTTTATGGAGGAACGATAGCGCAGTGCTGGAAAAGGGGCGGAATAATCGTTTTATCTCGATTATTGTATTTTCATAATCGTTGGAGGCCAAAATCGAAATCAAAATTGTTTTTCGATTAATTGCACAGCCTTAGCATATAGGGATTTAACGATTCACTCAACTCACGATGCGATACAATTCACGATACTGATTTCACAATACTATTTTTATTTTTAACAAAATGAGATTTAAGACAAATTATAAATGAAAAGGTGTCCTTTTATTATTTCTCCAACAAAATGCTGCACATTTCTTTGTGAAATTGAAATATGTCAAAGAATAAAACTAACTTATTAAATAATACAAATAAAATAAATCTCTCCATATAAACAAACTAAGGCTTTGGCTGTGCTTTTTCCATTTAAAATCAGAGGCAACCACTGCATTTTAATTGTGATCCAAACAAAGATGCTAAATACATGTTATTTAGATTGTATAATTTCGAAATTTGAAGCAAAAACAGAATGGTTGGTCTGATTTTAGCTTTGTGAACGAGACACAAATGTCACTGTCTGACAGCAGGTGGCGCTTATGGAACCAGTTTACGTTCACTTAAGACATAACCGACTGTGTTTATGATAATACTTGCCGAGACAGTTATTTTTAGATAATTGTGTGTGTATGTATTCATTCAGATGCAAGGATATGTGAAAGAGGAATCAATTCTGTGTTCGCGCATTGTCTGAAACGCGGCTCTCTGTGCGCGCTTTGAATGAGTGTGCGCAGCTCCGAATGCGTGTGAAATGGTTTAAAACACTTGAATTTTTAAACTGGCAAGACTTAGGCCCAATCCCAATTCTATTTTATACCCCTTCCCCTTCCCCTACCCCTCCGCCTACCCCTTCCCCATGTCACTTGAAACAGACAAATGATTACTTTTCGTTAAAATCTTTATTAATGCCAAAAAATGGCTAACATTTGTGTCTTTTTGTTCTCTCGAGCAGCCATGTTGCCGCTGAAGCCGGTTTATGCTGAGATAATTCATACCCCTTTGTTTGAAGTGTGGTCCCGAAAAATCTTCGTTTGAAGGGCTGTCTGGCCCTTCCCCTTACCCCTACCCCTCCAACCAAAAGAGAATCGAGACACCCCTACCCCTTCACGTGAACGCGCGAAATGGAGGGGTAGGGGAAAGGGGAAGGGCTAAGGGGTAGAATTGGGATTGGGCCTTAGTTGATCGTTTGCACGTGTTTCTATGATTCGTTTTACCCCTACAAGCTAGTGAACAGCACAAATCAAGGAAGGAATTTTATATTACTATTCAAGATAGCCCGTCGGGCAGGGCGGTGATACATTTTGGTAGCCCGAATGGAAAACAGAATAGCCCCAGGACGTCGGGCTAGCGATTTTGAGAGCCCTGACCTTCAGTATTGAATTGCTCATTTTACAAACACTTTAAAAAGAAAAATATGGAACATACGCAGGTTTAATGGATGCAGAGCTCTCTGCAGTAATGGAAACACATGCCAAGATGTTCTAACCTTGGCTTCTCCATCTTCATAAAAGTGATGAGCAGTGGGATTAATTGTCAACATAATTAAATAATGTCCAGGGTTTATTTGGAGACTCAGACTTATTTGGAGAAAGGGGCCCAACTTAATATATTTTGTTAGATCCTAATATCGGACAGATATGTATTATCATTCATTTTTGTACAATAAGTCTAAACATAAATCACAGCAGCTGTATTTGTAATCTTGTGATAGAACTTTAATGGTTTATGGATAGATATATTTAATGGAACACCTTTTACACTTCTGTATCTCTATCATTTGTCCTTGAATCAGATTGCTAGTTGGATGGTCGACTTTCCTGAGCAATCCTTAATTTATTTTTATTATATTTTTACCTTGGCATTGACATTTTTAAGCCATCTGCTATGGATGAATGGCTTGAAAAAAATGAATGAACTTTTACACTAAACAGAAAAACAGGCTTGTGAAAGTTTCCATTATTTGAAACGATGGCAACTCTAAAAGGAATTTGACTTTTCCACTCCAGTTAGTTGATTGATATAGCATGATGCTTGATGATATCTGATTAAAAAGACAGATGAAAATGTTGAATCATACCTTGACGTGTTTGATCTTGTTTGTTTCCTTCAGATGCCACTTCTGATCTCAAGCATAAGTTAATCTATTTACACCTGAACAAGTCTTTTGTCAGGGAAACCATGCGCAACAGGATTTGAAAACATTTCCCATGATTATTTAAAAAAAAGTATGTAATTTATTAAATTTTTTAATTTTGCAAATACTCTCTAATTGGAGTATATAGAAATCCAATATAAATTGAATGCTAATATTTATTTATTTATTTATTTATAAATCAGAGGCTGGTTTAGTTAGTATTATTTATAAATATTAAAAAAAATCATATGAACTGTGTGCAAAATTGTTTGCAAATTTCGTATTGTTTAATTGTACAGCTGTGTGTAAACAGGCCTTCGCTGGATTGATGCTAAGAATAGACTTCAGTATTTGTCTAGCACTGTGCGTTTAGTTAGTTTTTAAATCAGAAGCCTCAGAAAAAGACTGTGATTATTAGACTAGCATGCATTTATTTTTATATGAGTTCATATAATCATATGGCTTTTATGCAGTGTGACATACCTGCCTCTGACAAAAAAAAATCAAAGCTTCTCTCTTAAATATTGGCCCTATTTCAAATCAAATGAGATCACATAAGTATGCATAACCAGCAGCACATGGCAAATTGCATCCTTAGATGTTGTTAATTAAATAAAGTGTCCTTATAAAGTGATGGCAAACTAGTGGCTTCTTTGCATCAACATTATGTCCTTGTAATATGAAATATTTATTATTTATAGCAAAGCTCAAATTTTCCATGTTTTCCTTAAGCTCTGTAGTGTTGACTTTGGTTGGATTTGTTGTATACAAATTAGAATACTTCATAAGACCAATAAAAAAAACATTTTTAGTGAATTGCTGGCCTTCTGGAAAGTATGTTCATTTACTGTACATGTACTCAATACTTAGTAGGGGCTCCTTTTGCTTTAATTACTGCCTCAATTCGGCGTGGCATGGAGGTGATCAGTTTGTGGCACTGCTGAGGTGGTATGGAAGCCCAGGTTTCTTTGACAGTGGCCTTCAGCTCATCTGCATGTTTTGGTCTCTTGTTTCTCATTTTCCTCTTGACAATAGGTCTGGTGAGTTTGCTGGCCAGTAGGCTTGCCGCAATAGACGGTGTTGACGGTGATACCGGTGTTAAGCCGCAACACCGGTTACGTCATTTGCCCACCGCGTCACCGACCCCCACCGTCGTTTTGATTTTTAATAGAAATAAAAATTATTTAGTTCAGCAAAAGAACAGACACTACAATTAAAAACTGAACGCGGCTGCTCAATGCAGCGTGCCGAACGACAGTCGCATCACAGATCAGATTTAATTTATCCAGTGAGGAGAGTGAGTCGAGCTGACTCATCACAATTAAAAGAACCAAAGACTTAAACTACTTCAGTCTGTGTGCATTGAATTTATTTAATACACGAGTTTCACATTTTGAGTTGAATTACTGAAATAAATGAACTTTTCCACGACATTCTAATTTATTGAGATGCACCTGTAATAATCTAAACACCGGAAACACAAGCTGAATTCCAGAACCATGAACACTGATGTCTGTAAATTCAGTCTTGACCGTGGTTGGTTGGTTTATTGGCTCCATTACAATAGAGTTCGCAAGGCTTTTGGTTTGTTTGAAACATTGCATTCACTGCACATTCCTGCAGAGCATTAAAAAAAAAAATGGTGCATCAGCATTTGTTCTTCAAGTTCAGCCAGATAAGGAAAATGTCTCCGTTATGCACATTCAGACAAGTCACATCTGAACACCTTGTAGTGGCCTCATGTGTGATGTTTCTTTTATAGCTGTATCTATCTAGAACCCTGTCCATTCAGTCATCTGAAACCATCACCAAAGGTAAACGTGTACACACTGCGGGAAACTGTCACACACACACATAAAGTCTGATGGCTGAAGTGCAGCTTGTGTGTGTGAATGTTCTCAGCTTTCTTCCACACTTCCAGCAGAGTCCCTCAGCTCAAGTCGACAGCTCAGGTTCACCTCCTAGAGTGTCTCATGCCTGCTATAAATGACTTTATCTGAAGTTAACTTTCATCAGAGCATCATGAAATGGCATGTACGCTATAGTTACTGCATAATTTGTTAATGGTTTGTAGACTTATGGTTAAAAAATGCAATATTTAGTAAAATGCAACAAAAATTAAATTCATTTTTCACTTCCACATTATGCCACAATATCTTTAGTAAGAAAAATGTAAATCTAATGTACAAGTGCATGATTTACATAAGTAGTTTGGATGGCTTTTAATGTCTTTGCAATATAACCATCATGACAGAGTTTAATACATTAATATAGTATTTTGACAATATATATTTAACCTTCTTGGTTAGATCAAAAATACCAGTACTTTGTCAATACTGTTTTTTTTTTTAAGTGACAATACCAGTCTTGCTACAGTATAGGAGGTTCAAAGTGCTGACATTTGAACTGCTGTCTGAATGATAGGTGGCTGCATTAAAACAATTGGTACGTGCTTCACGAAGACTGTGCGTAGCTTATGGTATGCTGCTGTGCGTGTGAACGGTCAAATGCAAGTTCCCATCCTGATGCGGTATTGATGTAAACAGTCAAAACGAATTGCTACATTAGGCCTTGGCAGTGCATTAGGCTAATAGACCTGCCTGCCGCTGTCTATTATGTCATTAATATTAATAAAGCAACAATACTGGCACGAAGAAAAGATGACCACTCGCTGCTTTTCATTTATTTCTTCATTACTGTCTGTTTGCTCAAAAAATGATTTGGAAAACCTTGAAACATAGTTAACTTGACTAATACTTGAAGAATATGTGTGCCATTGTTTAAATTTGTTTATAATAATATTCAACTATTTTAATAAGTGTATTAGTAGTGTATATGGTTTTTGGTGTATTATTGAAATTGATATCTTGAGCATAACAATTTTGCTGCTTTTATTAACAACTAATGAAATGTTGGTATCAAGACATCCCCAACCATTAGAATGAAACTGCTGAAAGTGAAGAGTGGTATAGTGCCGTGTGGATAATTCCTTTGGCTGCTAAATGGTATGAACAATAGCAACGTAGACTGACTGAAGCATAGTGTCACTCAAAAAGTTTCAGAAATATATATATATCACTATAAAAAAAAGAATATTTTAGCACAAACTTGTCAGAACCCCTGAGGCCACCTGACAGCCAATATCGACTGACCCATGTGGATTTATGTTTATGTTGTTCGAAAGTTTGGGGTCAGTAAGAATTTTTTTCTTTTTTTTTTTCAGAAAAGAAATGAATACTTTTATTTAGCAAAGATGCATTAAATTGATCAAATGTGACAGTGAAGACATTTACGTAGTTGCAAAAGATTTCCATTTCAAGTAAATGCTATTCTTTTGAACTTTCTATTCATCAGAGAATCATAAAAACTATATTAAGCAACACAACAGTTTTCAATGTTGATAATAATCATAAGAAATGTTTCTTGAGCACCAAATCAGTATATTGAATGATTTCTAAAGAATCAAGTGACACTGAAGACTGGAGTAATTGATGCTCAGAATTCAGCTTTGCCATCACAGGAATAAATTGCATAAAAAAAAATATATATATATTATTTATAATATTAAAAAATAATATATATTTTTAATGCAATTTATTCTTGTGATGGCAAAGCTGAATTCTGAGCATCAATTACTCCAGTCTTCAGTTGTTTATGTCTGGGCCGCTCTGAAGCTGGTTACTGGAGAAGAGAACTGGTGCGGTGAGCTCACCAGAGAAAGTTGCCAAGTGACTAATCCCCAATCACTAATTAAAGCACCAGCAAGGCACATATGCTGCCTGCACGCTTACGCGAGTCCCGTCACTTCTGCTGCACTGGCACCCCAACGAGGGGAAAGCAGTGAGGTGTATCTTCTACCCTCCTCCTCGTCTCCTCCCATGTCTCTATCTTCTGTGCTGTGCAGCACTTAAGCTCTGGATTGGAGAGAGAGGGATCAGAACACAAATGTGAGAAATGGATGGTGCAGACTATTAAAGGGGTCATATGATGCGATTTCAATTTTTCCTTTCTCTTTGG
>NW_015547713.1:594376-594948 GCF_001515605.1 Sinocyclocheilus anshuiensis
AAACACATTGCATTACACCAAATACACAACATAATGTTCTTTTTAGCAACATCATATGACCCCTTTAAAGGAAATGGAGGAACTGTGATTAGAGTGGCGTCTTTTCCTGATTTCCTGAGACAGGTGTACAATGTGAAGTCCACCCGGAGGGTCATTGATCCAGGCTGCTGGTTGCTATGGTAACACCTGCTGCCGCTGTTGAACCAGGTGTGTCCGGCACTCTTGAGGTTTTCCAGAGACATGTGCCCCCCGTTCAGATCACCCATCATGATAATGACCCCAAACACAGCCTCCAAGACGACCACTGCCTTGTGCCAAAAGGCTTTCTGCACGTGTCAAAGTCGAAACCCGGGTGTTTTTATATCACTGTATTTCTGAAGGAAACCGACTTGTCTTCAGAAAATTATGGATGTCATTTTCATTTCATTTTGCCTGTAATGCCTGAGCAGCGTTTGTGAGCTGAGCGCTGCTTTGTGTACAGCTGTTACCGGGGAAACCTCGAGCTCTACCACTCCAACAGCGCCTCCTGCTGGCAGATAATTAATTTGCATATACACTGGGTACGGAAAGAA
>NW_015547713.1:595008-605486 GCF_001515605.1 Sinocyclocheilus anshuiensis
CGGCTAACGCTAATATAATGAGCATTAGAATGAAGTTTCTTTATTAACTATTTAGTGCTCCTATAACTTTTGTTTTATTAGGTTAAAAAAAACACGAGGACATGATGATATTTACTATTTTTAAACACCAGAGGCTTTTAAATTAATTGTGAATCTAAAATATGCGTGTTAGAGAATGTACAAATGGTTAACATTGTTTGTGTCATATCAGTCAGAAAAGCAGTTCTGGGCTTTTTTTCTTTTTTTTTTAGCTAACTTAGTTGTTATTCTTGGCTGAATAACTCTAGGTTTTCAAAAGCCCTTTAAAATTAAATATATACACAGTTTGAATTACATGAAAGTATAGTCCAATTTTTTAATTAGCATGTTTTTGTGTTTTGCTTTGGTACCGAGAACCATGGATTTTCACTGGTATTGGTACCGAATACTGAAATTTTGGTACCGTGTTCAGTATTTTGCAGTGTGCTTTTGATGCCAGTTGTTTCCTTCATCGCTCACATCAAGATTGGTTTCCCTGATGGTGCTTTTCATATGAAATGGTTTTTCATCTGCTTTTTTTTCTGAACTCTGAGGACTCGGTTAATATCAAGCAGCATCAGCTGGTGTCTAGTTGCATGAGCTGAGAACATTATTAATGTCTAAAAATAAAACTGACTGGCCTTCCCCAGTTGGTGTTCTCTGTTGTCGCAGGTGTCTATGTGCAGTGATTAGGCACTTCATATGTTTTTTGTGTGCATGTTTTTGCACGCAACTTCCTTGTTCAGTAACACACACCTTTCTTCTCAGACAGTGAGTCTTTTATGTAGCTGTCTGACCTTTGTTTCAATAGGACTCTTTACTTTGTGTAAGCACAGAAGGAGTGCACATAGTGGTCTGGGGTGATGGGACAAATGAAGGCAGAGTGTTTCTTTTCCTCATGAATCTACTGCCCTCAAACAAGTATGTGCTACAAATCTGTATCTTTCAGTTCCTGCTGGAGCATCAGTTATAGCACACAGACGCCACAAACATACAAAAAAAACCCTTAGGCCCTGCCTCAAAACTTAAATAGTCCTCATTGTTTTGGTCCCCTTGGGTTCAGGTCAGCAATCACAGGATGTTATTAGACCACTGAATGGCTTTGGTGTGTGTTATTCAGTATACAGTATACAATATATATATATATATATATATATATATATATATATATATATATATATGTATACAGACAGACACAGACACACACACATATATATATATACAGTGGTGTGAAAAAGTGTTGGCCCCCTTCCTGATTTCTTATTTTTTTGCATGTTTGTCACAAGGGGGCAAACACTTTTTCACACAGGGCCATGTAGTTTTGGATTTTGTTTTCCCTTAATAATAAAAACCTTCATTTAAAAACTGCATGTTGTGTTTACTTGTGTTATCTTTGACTAATATTTAAATTTGTTTGATGATCTGAAAAATGCAAAAAAATAAGAAATCAGGACCACTGTACTCACACCACTGTGTGTATATATATATATATATATATATGTATGTATGTATGTATGTATGTATGTATGTATGTGTATATATAACTTGCTCAAAAATGGCTTTAAAGTGTGAAATTTTGCTTGGTAAATTTGACTTGTGCTGTTATTTCTTTAAAATAAATGGTAAATGCTTTCAAATTTTGTTATTTAATACACTCTAAAAAACACGGGGTTAAAAACAACCCAATTTGCATTATTTTTAGCCCAAGGGCTGGATAAATATAGGACAGAAGGCATGTTGGGTTAATTTTACCCAACAAATTGGGTTGTTTATTTAACCCAGCATAATCGGTTGATTCATTATTACTAGCTTATTTTTTACTTAATAAATGAATGAATGTTTACCAATTAACTTGAATCCTCTAAACTACTGGTTTGCATGATAACTTCCATAATTTTCCTATATATCATTTTTACAGTAAAGCATATTTTATATTGTTTTTAATACGTAGGCCATACATATTGGCTACATTTAAACTCGTTTAACAAACATTAAAACTGCTAACTTCAGACTGCCGCCCTGCGTTTCACTCATAGCCGAAATATTCTGTGACTGACACCATAACCTGCCCATAAACAAACAGTAGATAGCTCTGAGGACATATTTTAACATCCAAAGGCATCAATGAAAAGACCAATGCGACACTCACACCTGTATGCCTGTATGTTGCTTTGCATAAAATTGTACGATATACAGCACAGTAATGATTTTTAAATAAAATAAAATGTACACAAACCTGTATTTTACTGTAGAAATGCATCAATTCGATGGTGCTTAGAACTGCTCTCTCCTGAAGAGGATGCAAAAACCCTGCGATAAATAACTCCGGGTTACGCTGGGTTACGTCTGACCCAGGAGCTGGGTAACACAAAAACTACCCAAACACTGGAAAAAATAACTTTAAAAAAAGTCTGTAGAGTGTTTCATTTGCACATTTGATTTATAAATTATTTATTACAAATAAATGCATTTAAACTGCTCTGTTTATTAGCTTTTAAAAAAATGTAGGTGAATTTAATAATTAAATAAGTCACTATTTAAATTGGCAAATAGACATATGTAATTAAAACTGTTTAAGTCATGTTTAAGTTGTTAAATGTAGCAAAAATAAACTTTTTTTTAAATGCATTTATAAGTTTGAATTTTTATTGATTCAAAAACAGTGGGGACATAATTATGGATTATAATGACTTGTACTGTCTTTTTACGTGTTGCATTGCACCGCGTAAAACCATGTCTGCATTTGTGATCGGAGAAATGACAAACAACAAGCCCTATTCTACACTGCCCAAAAAACTCGCTTTAAATATATAAAATATAAAAACTCTTTAAATATAAAAAACGTACTTACAGTCTTTGAGTCAGAACAGCCGGCATTGTAGTCTACTCTCCCAGGATCAGTAAACGGTCCTCCATAAAATGTGCTGCACACATCTGAATATTTGGGTTGAAGTGTTCTGGAACAGTGTTGTAAATACAACTTAACCACTGATTTCTAGTCGTGTCCATTTTTGGAAGACCAAACAAAGTAGTTTCACTTTCACAGCGAAACAGCGTCACACACGGTGGCCTAGAGTGAGCGGCGGCAGCAGCCTACAGTGAGCAGAGGCCGGGGGCTAGCGTGAGGAATGGCCGGAGGGTTAGAGTGAGCAGAGGCGGGTGGGCTTGAGAAAGACGCGGCCGGTGATTTCGACGAAGGAGCGTCTGGAAGAACATGTGACGACTCCGGGCTGGACTCCGCTTCGTCCACGGTGAAAGCCGATCCGGCGATCCACTGCGCAAAATTGTAGTATTTCCTCGGCAACCAGCACAGATCAACTCCAGGCATGATGAAGCAGATATCATCCTCTTTTGGAAGGCCAAACAAAGTAGTTTCGCTTTCACAACGAAACACACAGCGCCTTCACGACATGGCGGCGGCAACAACAATACTACAGCGAGAATAAAAGTTACGCCTTCTTTCTTTGCGAACATTTGGGCGGTGTTATGCAAATCTTCCCACATCGTGACGTAGATATGTGGGGGCGTGTTAGAACGAGCCGTTTTAGGTAGGTGTGGCTGACTCTTAACTTTTATAAAGAATATCTCTTTGAATTTGAGACTTCAGTTTTTGCAACTTTACAGATCTTCTTTATGCACCAAGAGCTTGTAACACTCCAAAGAGAAAGGAACAATTGAAATCGCATCATATGACCCCTTTAAAGCTTTTAAAGTCACGTTTAAATTGTTAAATGTAACAATAAAATAAGTAACTCATTTTTAAATGCAACTTCTATTGATTGATTTTTGTTTTTCCTTTCTTTTTTTAATTACTACATTTATTCATTCCTGTTATGTGTTCAGCAGGGCATTGAAAGGCTTAAACAAACCATTTGAGATTAGTTAGGGTTGGACTGTGTATGTGCACGCCATGTTAGCGAATCGATCTTGGATTACATTATGCTGTAAATATTTTGTTTACAGCATAAAATATGCATCCAGGCTTGAGTATTGTCCAGTTTTGAGGTTAAAATAACCCAAGTTTTGCATAATGACTTGTAGAGCCCTGGCATCAAGTGCACTGTGACAACAAACCGTCGGATAGAGCTGCATCTGACGGCTTGACAAAAAAAAAAAGCACTTCAGTCACCGAGGGGCGTAGTGGTGATGGCATCTGTTGATGACTTGCTACAGTTCTACTGCAGACTTCACAGATTGAGCCATTGTTTCTTTATAAGGGAACTGCATTTGAAGTTCATCCACAGCTGACAGACAGAGCGCCACAGATGGACTCGTACACTAAAGCAGCCCTTTGTTTGGCCACAACCCATTTGTCTTTGTCTAGAGCTGGAGAGAGTGTGTTTGAGGCATTGTCCTGTCGCCGCCAAATGCATTTATATTTGAAGTACTCAGACGGTGAAATTGGTTGTTTGATTTATTTTGCTTGGATTGATCTTTTTGATGTTCCAAAGAGCCGTGAATGTCAGAGATGTTGTCTCTAAATGTCTTCGTATTGTTATAGTGTCAGTATCTCAATGAGAGTTTCAGTGTCTTTGTTTGTGTACGCCTTTTGTTGCAACTTTCGATTGAATTGGCAAAGGCATGATCTATCAGTAACTTGATTGTGATTGTTATAATAGTGTGCTGAGTTCTCTGTTGAGTTGCCTGAAGGAAGCCATCAGGTGAATAAAGGCCCTTTCACATGATTTGTCAACGTTTTCCAGCACGTTGAATTAGATGGAGTTAAACGTCGAGCTACAGTTCAAGCGTTGAAACATCAATGATCAAATTATTTCAACCAGATCTTTCAGTGAACAGCAGGGCCGTTTTTTTTTTTTCTGGACTCCTTTTTAATGGTTAAATAAAATTGTATTAATCAAAAAGCATGTCTAATTAATTAAAATCATGAAACTTAAACAATTTAACATCAATTTATTAAAAGTTTAACAAAAATTACATGTTTAGGGCCCTATGAAATGTTTTATTTTTTCCAACCTTATGTTTTATTGTTACCAAATTAGGATTTAGCATGTCTAATTATTTGAAAACATAAAAACAAGTTTAATTTATTCTTACAATAGCCTTATGATTTTTTGCTCAGAAATTCTGTGTTGTTTATTTAAATTTTTAAGGCATCAAATTTAAGGCAATATTCATTTAATCTATCTTTTAAGTAATGAAAATTAAACTAATTTACTCAATGAAACGGTCAAATGCTGATGAAGTGACTCTCAGAGCAGTTCTGGAGATGTTGTTCGTGTATTTATGTCCTCAATTTAGTGAGACGGCAGACGCTAAAATCACCGCAAGCGTCACGCGCACTTCAGTACAAGTGGTAAACAAAACCGCGCGTCTGCACCATTCATTAACACAGAGACACAAATAATTAATATTTAAATAGTCATTTTGCGGCTTAATATTTACAAATACTAGTGGGAGTGGGAGTGTGCTCACTTGTGTGTGCGCGTGTGCGCATCGGGGCGGAACTCCGCTGTGCGTGATACAGAGAGCGCGACCATAACGTAGAGACCGAAATTACATGCTGTAGTGTAAATAAGATAAATAACGTAAGGCTATTTAGTTTGTTTAATAAAAGAACAACAACGTTGTGTAGTATGGATTCGCTCTCTTTCTATGAGGGGATTTTTGGGTTTCATTTGGTTTTGAAAACCTTATACCATTTTCAAGAAGTTTAAATTTAATGACTCTGGAAAAAGTCATGTGGTTGTCAATTATTAATAAGCAGTGAAGCAGTTTTGTAAAAGCTTTAATAACAAAATGTTGTGCCTAATGTCTTTTTGCATTATAAAAAATACGGTTTTCTTTTTTTACTTTAGGCCCACCCAAAACGAACACATTGAGAAATTAAAAAAAAACATGCTCAACTTTTAAAGGCACGTTTTAAAGCAATCATTTTGAGTATGATCTGTATTTTTAATGCAAATTTGAATGAATTAATAGATAGCCTTATGTCATGTTTAAAAGCTTGTTCACAGCGAGGACGATAACTATAACTCTAAATATAATAATTATCTTAATTCTTTGAGAAGTCCACACCACAAATATAACAATATAATACAGCCAATCAGAATTCACCCAAGCATTAAAGTGGCAGACTACATAACTGCAGTGCATGCTTATAATAAACAGAATCTTATCACCCGTTGATGTGGTCGCTAATATAGTTATTGTTATAGTTATTTGTAGTTATTTTTCTTGGTGTGAATGGGCCTTAAGTGGTCCAGACTGCAATTATATAATATTACTTTCTAGTGTCACCATGAATGAACTGTTTAATCCAAATGTAAGAATCAGAAATGACAAAGCTCACACAGTCATATAGGATGATTTACCATTTTTGTCCGTAGGTAGAACATGCTGTGTGCTTACCCTGGTGTCAGTGATAGAGTTTAAAATACTGCAGCATATCTGGCTATACAGTGATCTCTTGCTGGGCCAGATTTGTTTCTGATCCATCTGTTCATCAGTGGTCAGAGCAGAACCCGCAGCCTGTGGCTGTACAGGTCATTTTAGCCGAACAGTCCCAGCAGGGACGGAAACGGTCCAGAGCCACTGGCACGGTGCATAACAACGGCTGCTCGGTGCCTCAGGTGTACTGCTGCACACTCCGCAGCAGATTGGAGCTCTCCGAGGAGCCATTATTAGATAAAACATCTCACATTACCTTCTCGAAATGCACCCCTGCTATCTGTGCAAGCTAGAGCAAGAAATCATGCCTCTTCCATTTTCTCAAATGTGTTGTCAATTTCATAAAATTGACCTATTAAAGTGGTTTGCTTCTTGCCACTGCAAACTGTTGCATTTTTTTGTGGTGACATCCCCAGGGAATGAAGGGCTAATGGAAGTTTTGCTTAAACTTTATCTTTCATTTCATTTACAGCTGTACTTACAATTTCTGATTTAAGATTAGGTAGTGCATGCCACTGCAAACCGCTCATGCAGTGGGTTTTTATGCTATTTAGTTATTGAACATTCTGTAGCAATTGTTAATTATGTCCCTTGTGTTTTGACAGTTGGGGCTCGGGGGGCAGATTTTGGCTGCGATAAACCAATTTTTCTCAGTCTGTGGGCCACCCACGCTGCTAAATTGATTTAATGTTAATAGGCTCGGCCACTTCTCCCAAACTCTGTTGACTTTCTGCTGCTCACCACCAGAGCACAAAGTCTCTAAGCATCTCACACTCTGCACATTAGTGCCTCACGATTACAGAAAAGTTGTAATCAATTAAAGAGTCCACACATCTTTAAAACTATTTTTTGTGATTATTGAAATGTGCACAGAATTTCAGGGACAAATTCAGGGATATCTGTGTGCCAGGTCTCCACTGGTTTTCCCAACTGTTGCCAGTGGTGACTAGATTATGAGCCATTGTCAGAAATGTTAATTTTTTGTCACATTTGTGACTATTTTAGTCATAGTCTGAAACCCTGTATGCCAGTCCCGCTATGACCATTCACCCTAAAATTGAATAATCAGTCCATTTATTTAAATTTTTCTATTGTAGCATAATACACAATAAATATTTGAGATGATATGATATGATGAAATAATTTTCATTTTGTGGTAAGCTAATCCTTTAAAATTGTGTTCACACTTTTTTTTCACACGTACATTTGAGTTTGAGTTTGAAACCAAATTCATTTTGTCCCCCTTTTCTTCAGAACACTCTTGTCAATCTGAATCATGTGGTTCTTTTGTGTGAAATTATGATAGACTTTTCATTTTGGGGTGAACTAATTCTTCAAAATTGTGTTCACACTTGGTACATTTGAATGAATTTGAAACCAAATTCAGTTTGTCCCCCTTTTCTTCAGAACACTCTTGTCAATCTGAATCATGTGGTTCTTTTGTGTGAAATTATTATAGACTTTTCATTTTGGGGTGAACTAATTCTTCAAAATTGTGTTCACACTTGGTACATTTGAATGAGTTTGAAACCAAATTCAGTTTGCCCCCCTTTCCTTCAGAACACTCTTGTCAATCTGAATCAATTGGCTCTTTTTGTGAAATTATGATAGACTTTTCTTTTTGATGTGAACTAAACCTTCAAAATTGTGTTTAGTTGGTACTTTTGCTTGAGTTTGAAACCAAATTCAGTTTGTCCCCCTTTGCTTCAGAACACTATTGTCATTTCGAATCATGTTGTTATTTTTTGTATGCCATGATGACAGAATGTTCCTTTTGGGTTGAACTAATCCTTTATAGCTATGTTCACACTTTGTACATTTGATTTAGTCGAGAATGTTTTTAAACCGAATCATGCAATTCTTTTGTGTGCAACCAAGTTTAGATGACAGCTTTTATTCACACTAATCAAAGTAAATAAATCTGTTGAAATCAGGTCCACACCAAAACCACCTGTGTGAAAGTGTCTCACCACCATAGGAAAATGAGCCTACACAGTATATTGAGAATCATAAATACTGAACACAAATGCAAATAAAAACAAGTGCCAAATTCTTGGTTGTCATTGTAGGTATGTAGACCTTAACATGCACTTACAGACTCTGTCAGACTCCCTTCCTGAGGCAATGAAAGCTCTGTGATGTTTTCTTTTCCTCTTCACTATTCTAGTGAATTAAACAGTCTGTTGGAAATGCTGATGACATTTTTACCCTCTTCCCGGTAGATATCTGGAGTCTAGGGGTCATCCTCTTCATGCTGGTGTGTGGTCAGCCCCCTTTCCAGGAGGCCAACGACAGCGAGACCCTCACTATGATCATGGACTGCAAATACACTGTACCTGCCCATGTCTCCAACGCCTGCAAAGAGTAAGTTACTGCCTTAACCTCTGTCTCAGCCCCAGTCAGATCATCTCTGGCATTTCCTGCAGCTTGAAGGTTGACATTTTTTCCTTTAGGCTATTGAGACACAATGGCTTTCTGGAGCCTTTCACTGTACATTCATTATCTATAAAGCCAGACAGAGTAATGTTGACATGGATGTTAATAAGCTACCTCAGACAGACAATCGTGCTTCTTTTCTTCTGTGACTAGTTTGGAAAGGTATTATGTGGGACTGTCATGATTATATTTTGGCAGGCCATTAATTGTCATACAAATAATTGCAAATAATGATTTAATTTTGCTCACATCAGTTACAGTGAAACCATACAAGAATTTTCCGGGTCTAATGTAAGTTGAACTCATATGACAACATTTGTGGCATAAATTGTAGCATTACCATCAAAAATAATTGACTCTCCCCCCTTTTTTTTAAACCAAAAAGTTGTGCATACAGTGGACATAAACCAGACCAGAGTTGTGAAAGATTTCAAATCGAGAATGTGAGATTTGCTCCATGTTACAATTTGCATGTGTGTCCCTTTATCTTAACCTTGCATATATTGGGAGAATTTACGCTGTCAGTATTTATTTATTTTTTTTACTAAAGATTATAATTTAAGATAAATGCTGTTCATTTGAATTTTGTATTGATCAAAGAATCTAAAAAAAAATGTATCTCGGTTTTCAACATTGATAATAATAATTTTTTCTTGATCACCAAATCAGCATATTAGAATGCTTTCTGAAGGATCATGTGACACTGAAGACTGGAGTAATTGCTGCTGAACATTCATCTTTGCCATCCCAGGAATTAAATACGGTTAAAAATATAAATTAAATTGTATAATAATATGCAGAATGAGACCTTATGTGTCCCTAAGGTGTCAGGGTGCTTGTGATTGGTTTACCGAGAGTCAGAGTTTGCGTTAAATGTGATAGGCTGCCGTAGCCAGACTGATCATAGTGTGTCAAACAGCACAGTTATGTAACCGATAAGCTCCAGGCATGAGCCAGAACTGACCTCTCATTCACTCACAATTTCCCCCCATCCACTCCAAACTGTGTCGTTTAGCTCACACTACTAGCTATCTCTTGCGGTTTGTCCTCAGGAACTTGCATGTCAGGCCAGTGTGTGTTTGTTTTCCAGTTCTTTGTCCACGCTTTGTGAGCACACATGTTTAGTGTTAACATCTTTCAGAACTACTGCAAACAGCTAAAATTAGACTCTGCTTATAGCAGAGCTTAAATAGAAAGTCTGTTCACAGAGAAACAGTGCAGAACACACACACACGCATGTTCACGTCCAGCTGGTGGACACGCTACAATCTGGTCCAAAATGGTTTGTGTGCTTTGCATGCCCTGCCACCATTTGAGCAGAAATGTATCTTGGAACATCATCTTTTGAACAGTCTTTGCAGATGTGTGTTTTTGGCAATATATGCAAATTAGTTACATGTTCAGTTAGTTACATATTTACATGGCGATTCATTGCAGTTAATTGCATGTAATGGTATTTGCTCCCAAATAATTCAGAAAATTAGATTTCTTAAAAATTACTGAAAGATATTTCAAAGGCTTTGAGTCATTGAATAGCCATTGCGAAAATTGTCTTTATAAGTGCATATATATATATATATATATATATATATATATATATATATGTTTTATCTTAA
>NW_015547713.1:605832-613217 GCF_001515605.1 Sinocyclocheilus anshuiensis
TATATGTTTTATATTCATATCATTCAACATAAGCCACAAGTCTGCCAATTTTGACATTATTTGCACATCCTTAATGTCTTTTGTGCCTTTATATTTACAGGAATAGTGTTTTCTGATTATCACAGTCTGCTTATCATATTTTCAAGTACCAAAACACATTTCAAACACTTCAGAAAAGTTAGGATGTGTTATAATAGTGCTGCAGATTTCATCCTGTCATTATCACTTCCATGGAGAACAAGGTGGAAACTGTGCGACAGGGTATGGAAAAGTGTTTGGTCTTGACGTCGTTTCTCTGCGGGATGCCATTGTTAGGCTGTTAGAAGCATCACACAATGCTCGGCTGGAAATGAGATGAACAGTTTAATTAGCACTGAAACAAAACCTGTTTAACCAGGGGTAAATATTTCAGTACATATCTGCGTAAAAGATCAATTACTCATTGATATGCAAATGACTTTTCGAATGAAAGGAATTTTAGGTTTTGTCTTTGTAAATGTGACCGATTGTGACCTATCACAAAGGCGTCAAGTTGGTTATTCAAAGCTGCATCATCACGACTTCAGGGTAACCTAGTTTAGCCAGTTTATCGAATGAGTAAGACATATTTCACAGCACAAGTCATAAGGAAAGTGAAAATGGACAGTGAACCTTTTCGAATATAGGCTAGGTCTTAAAGGGTAACCTAAGGAAAAACCTAAGGGTTTTTCAACCAGCGTTGTATTGTTACAGTGTTGGTAGTATATGTATCTAAATGTTTATTTGCGGGCAAAAGTCTAGATTTACTAGCGACATTGTAACAGTGTAAAGCTGGTTGAAAATCTGCAAAATTGTTCTTTAATGACCTGACAACGTAATAAAGTAAATTGCTCACCCCTTCCACATGTATATTGGATTTCACAATAGTCAACTTTGTACAAGTTCTCAATAGCTCACTCCGATAACCATTTCTGAACATTATTAGAAGCAATACTCAATGTAGTAACCAGAAATCTGTTTAGTTACACGGCAGAAACAATGTTTTTTTTTTTTTAGTGTGAAAGCATAATACAGTGTCCTAACTGGACACAACAAATTTCACGATAAAATTTATCTTTTCCATGTTAGTCAGAATTGTTGCCCTTAACCAGTCGTGATCGTGATATGCGATAAGCAACAGTGGATTCTATTTTTGGAACGGTTTCTGTTTCTGCAATGTCATGGTTGAGAGTTCAATAACTCTCAGGTACTTGTGTTTTTTACAATAGTAGAGTTGTTTAACTTTGAAGATTGTTTTTGCATAACTTTAAGAGACAGTGGCAATGTACAATTTATCTCAGGTCTTAAATTAAATAATAACCTTGATGTTTATTAATTTGACTGTGTACTTATACTTTTTTTTTTTTTTTTTTGGCTGAGATTTGGCACACAGTGGTCAACAGGAAAATGTCTCGGCCATTTGGCTTCTTCACTATCAGATTGAAATGTCATTGGTCCACAGTGCCGGTTTGCATAATTCTATATTAAATATAAGATATGTTTTTACTGACTGTTATCATGTGGCATCGCACAGCATTTTGCTGACAAACTCCCTGAAAACCTACATGTTGTGTCACATCTGTTTAGGACATGGTGTAAAATCATGAAATGTATTTGGTTATGTATACGTTGTTAAGGGTAACTACACATTTAAGACCTGTTGAGCCTACATTTTTACATGTTAATAAGGTTAACGCAGTAAGCTGCGGAGAGCACTGGGCTAATTGGCTGTTGGCATGTGATTGAACTTTCTATGGGGGTCCAGTCAGCTCCAAATGTTCACTGAGCTGAATCTCTTTTCAGTCAGCAAAGAACACTCGAAAAATAGCCTCTGGATCTTATTTGATGAGTTCTGTTGGTGTCCCGACAAGATTTTTTGTTAGATTTTGATTTATTTTTCATTGCATTGTATCTTAAATGATGAATTCATTTTGTGAAATAATAATTTGGCGTTTCCTGCATTTCATAGTCCTCAAATTCCTTTTGTTATTCTCAGGGAGTATAATAAATATGGTAATTTTGGAAGATTATCTTTTAATGTTCGGCTCTCTCAGCATGCTCAAATGCAAACAAGTGATGCATGAAAAAATTCAGAGCATTCCATTAGTCATTTTGTTTGTTCTGTTTTATTTTTCCCCTCAATTATTTTTCTATTTTTGTCCTGTGCTTTCACCCTTTTTCATTAAATTTATTTTTTTCCATGTTTTTGGTCTGGGTCATTTTGATATCACGGTGGAACTGCTTCTGCTGAACAGACATGCTGTCTGATACAGTGTAGTGTGGTAAATGTGATTTATGGCTTTATCAGCAAACTGTCTCCCCTAAAAACAATATTATAGAAAATTATGGTTTTCTCTGGAAGGATTCTTTTCAGCTTTCAATAGTGTTATGTTTATGCATTCCATTACTTAAAGTATGCTTTTAAGCTATTTAAGGTCTCAGTAGATGAGGTTTTTTTTATGATAAAAAAATACATTTTCCTGTCCTTTAAACATAAACAAACAAACAAAACTTTAATTTAAATTGCTTAAAAATGTAGTGTGCCACTATTGCCCCCAAATGGAATAGCATTTTTTTTTCTGATTAAAAATAAACTCTCATTTATTTATTTATTCCATTTTATTTTTGATCAGTCATTGTATTTTTTTTTTGTATTTAAATTCACTGTGGTGCTACCAAAACAAAAGATTTTAACTGTGATATTTATAAACTTTAATTAAATTGCTTGTACACTGATTTGGGAGGGAAACAGAATATGAGAGCGGAGTGGAGCGGCAACAATTTCCCCTCCGTGCTCCGAGCATTTAATAATCACTCCGCTCTAGCTCCGCTCCGGGTTCACCATTTCCCGCTCCCGCTCCACTCCTCGCTCACTGATATCAGAAACACCACTCCGCGGCTAAAGTATTTCAGTATGTTTAAAATATCATAGTTCTGTTCATAACGTATATTAAAAGAAAAAAATTAAAGAAATAAAATGACAGGAGTGTTTCAAAGGGGATTATTGGAACACTAGTGTGCAAACTTTTTTCCTAGCACATGACAAGCTAATAACATGGCTGTCAGCATTAAAAGGTAGGCTATTGATGCTTTTTGCAGTGCAAATTTTGTTTGTGATGAAAATAACAGTACGTTTTAGTCAGTTATTTTACCTACGGATCGCTGCATTTCTTACAGAATTCTGCTCATTCGAAATCGAATGCAGATGAAGTAGCACTGTATAAGATTACATTTGTTTGAATGCATTATTGAGAGAGCAATTGCGTGTGAATAAGTGTTGTACCTGTTTAAATCATGCTTTCACCTGAAAATATTCAGTGTCTAGAGGGAACAAACAAATTCCTTAACTACCCTATAACTTCCCGCTATGTCCATTGCCGTCAACAATACAATACTTTTCATAGTACCAGAACTAATTGTGGAACTACCCACTTTTTGGCGTTTTCGCACCGCCGGAACTGGGCGCGATTTTAGTACCGGACTGCCTTTTTCGAGAACCAAATTAGCTCCTACTCCGGAGCCGGGTCTAACCAGCACAACTGGTACTACCCGTGACATAAGTAGACACTGATTGGCCAAACGTGTATGAAAATGCCCTCACCCGCCATGATTTAAAACGCCGTGTAAACATACTGTAAACATTGCGTCCTCCATCCTTCTTCTTTGTTTCTGTTGTTGAACGCCGCACACAAATGACGATGCTGTCAACCGGCTTACGTCACTTCTTAGTACACACTGTCGGTGTGAATGCAACCCTTTAAATGGTACTGGGAAATAGTTCGCGCAAAATCGTCCCAGTACTTTAGTATTGTACATTTAGTTCTGGAACTAAAGCGGTGCGAAAGGCCCTATAGCCTTCACATTCTTTCTGATTTGAGTGATCCTTCTCTATCAAGCTAGCTAAATATGTTTAACTTGAATTCTTGCTAAATGTGCAGTTATATTATGGGCCGTTGGCATGAATTATACTCGTGATGGAGCGGTGGTGGAGCGCTCTTGGAGCGAATGAAAACCTCCACTCCGTGCTCCGCTCCGCTCACATACTCTGGAGGGAAACCTATTTTATAAATCATTAAATTTGTTTGGTGTCATTAATGCCCAGGGTTATTATTATAAAAACATAAACAAATCTAAAAAATAAAAATAAAAATCACTACTTGAAATAAAATAAACATTAGCTAAAATAAAATATATGCAATATGAAAAAAAGGCAGGGCAAAATTTCTTATTTTTGTTTGTTGAAGTATTAAAATAATAAAGTAAACTAAAACTTAATAAATATATATATTTTAACATTTAAAATAATGACAAAAATACACAACAATTAAAATAACTGTAACTGGCCTGTGTGTCAACACAAGGAAAGATTGTTCAGAGCTAGAACTGGTTGCACTATCTGTCATTTTTGTCTTAATATCTCCTTTCATCAGGGTGTGTCCTGCTCTCCATCCACTTCTGCAAATTCCTCCCATGACTTTATTTTTCCTTTTCTGTGTTTAGTTTGGCTCATGCAACATCAACTTCCAGTGTTTAAGACTGGCATGCACTGTCAGGGTGTATTTTGGCCCCAAAAAGAGCCAGCTGTCTGATTTAGCCCTCTCTATACCCCTGTGACTACTGTCAGGTTGCTTTCTCTTTCATCGCTGCGGAATCACAGATGAATTTGATAGGCATTGCAGCACACCATGTGGTTAATGCATGTACAAGCAGCGGTTGTCTCATCAACATCTCTGTGCTTCCATCTGCCACCATTTTCATGTCAATCATCATTAACATGATTAATTCATCATTATTTGGTCACTTTTTTACGCCATATTCCTACATTCCTTGAGGGAGGAGGTGGGTCTTGAATTTCCTCTGGATGTCGTCCACATTCTTGGTGCAAGACAAAAAGAAAGCGTAACTTCACAGCCTACATTTTTGCATTAAATATTGTGTCTTGATTTTACTTTCTGAGATATCTGCTGTTTTTATCCTCGGAAACCTCAGGAAGAACGTAAACATTCCAAGCAGATCTCCACGGTCAGTCCTGCGATGGCCTTTCCGCTAGCAGAGATACTGGAGATAAATTTAGACTAAACGATCAAAGTGCCCATTTCTCTGCTCAGGGGGAGAACATCCTTGATAAATCCCTGCAGAAAGTCAGTGTTAATTTATGCTTCTCTTTTCTATATCTTTTTCCCCTGGACAGAGTAGACATCCACTTTTATATTGCGAGTAAAATCCTTCACTTGTGTCCCAAGTTACCTTGAGATAGCGTTTGTGTGTGTGTGTGTGTGTGTGTGTGTGTGTGTGTGTGTGTGTGTGTGTGTGTGTGTGTGTGTGTGTGTGGTAGGTAAGCAGCAGTGGTCTGCTGCAGTGTTTTGGACCGTTCAGCAGAGATAGGGTGATTATTAGGATTGAGTAGGAGTCTTATCGGGGCTCCCTGCCATGCTGGAGATCCGAGCGCTGTGTGGAGTCTCAGGGGAAGCAGTTGCTGACAGCAGTCTGGCATCATAGAGAGAGATAGAGTCAGTCCATGAATCCAGCTCTTTTAGCTTCCACACCTGAACCCACTGCAGCAAGTCACAATGTGAAATGTTGACTGATTTTTACATTAACAACCCTCTACGGATACCTTGGCAATAGAATTGCCATTGGCTAGTACATTTTTTAGTTTACTCGCCAGACTAATATTAAATATTTTATATACTATTATATATATATATTTACAAATGTACAAAATTAAAGTTCATTAAAAGTATATTTTTTTACATATTAAAAGTTTGTTTTATAGCAAAAGCAGATAACTCCACATTTCATGTTGTAGAGTTTAAAAAAACACTGGTTTAATCTTTGTAATCTCCTCAGATGATAATGTAGACGCCTTACAAACGTTGTTGTTGTGATCATAAACCGTATGGATGTGATTACACGCAATACACACAGCGTTTCCCTCACCATTGTAACGCGCTGCTTTTGCAAGGTTCCGTGCAAGGTTTCAGCTTTTATTTTCCTTTTTTGCCCTGAAGAAGATATCAAAGGTTCATGAAGTTCGTCGAAATTATCAATCCTCGATCACTTTTAGTCAGCTTTGACGAAACTCCTCTCAGCTAGCACTTCTTTTCAAAATGAAAGTAGCCTTGTCACCAAACCTGAATACAGCACGCTGATTCGCTAAAATGGACTTATCGGCTTCTGTTCACAAACAACAAGGGCGCTTGTCGGCTTCTGCAGTAAAACGTGAACTCGCGATGCCTTGAAAGTGGACAAAGGTGCAAAAACAACATAGAATTTGAACAGTGCAGTCAAATTCAGGGGAAAAAAATGTATCTTATGAGACTGTTATTTTTAGTGAATCACAAACACACCTCATGACAAACATACCTGATTCACAAACAAACAACTCTTATGACAGTTCTTTTTAATAAGTCAAAAATGTACACCGTGACCAGTGTCATCCGAATTACAAACGCTGAAAGTTATTTGAATGATTTGCTTAAAAACATGGTTTACAAGTTTGAATCAGTCTGACAAGTCCCACATTTCTATTCAAAGTGGTTAGTGAATTAACATCTTACACTAAAACTGCAAGTTTATTGTTTTCAGGGTTATCTAAATCAGTGGTTCCCAAACTGGGGTGCACAGACCGACCAGCAGGGGTGCGCGAGAGAATGCTTTTGATGATCTGTGTGCATTTTTAAAACATCGAATTAGGGAAGCACCAAAATTTCGGCGAGAATGATTCTGATTTTATTACACTTGGTGTAAACGGCAATTCATAATGGATAATCAATAGTAACAAGGTCGCGGCAGTTGAGACTCACGTGAGACAATCTCATGGAGAAATCGAAACAAATGAACACAACTGCACACAGAAGAAACATACTGCGGAAAAAATGTAGTTTTTATATTTATTACATAAAGCCTAGCCTAGTTAATTAACATGATATGACTAAGAGAGTGCAGCTTTCCCCGAAAATCAGTACAATTGTAAATTCGACATTGATTTTAAACAAGACTTCAAATGAGTAGCCTAGTTAATATTAAGTGATTTAGGGCATATATTTTAGTACAATAATGTCAATGTGACTGTTTTTGCTCGATTTGTTTAACGAAAATAGAAAACTTGAAATCGCATCATATGACCCCTTTAAGACAATCAACTTGCTGCTGGCGGGTTACTTTCAAATTTAAATAACTTTTTTTTTCCAACTTTTCATATTTGTAAATAAAAAAAAAAACTGATGTAGAACACCAGCTCACAGCATTATTTATGCTGTTGTAATTTTGCAGTGTTAATGCATTCATGCTACATTTCAGCTTCATTAAACTGTCTGTGTAAATGCATCTAAATGCCACTTCAGCTGCTTCTGTTACATCCGCGG
>NW_015547713.1:613297-614964 GCF_001515605.1 Sinocyclocheilus anshuiensis
TATGCAGTAACTTTAGTCATATAAAATGTAATTTTCCAGCAACAAAATTGTGGCCAGTGAAAATGCTGAGTGGCTAGTAATTTTGGAACACCACTAGCCACAGTGGCTGGTGAGCAAAAGAGTTCATGTCAAGCCCTGTATACAGTGAATACTTGTATTTATACTTGTAATGCAGTAAAAAATGTGTGTTTAACCGGAGTACGGTGGTGGGGGTGCTTGACATGTGTTAAACACTAGAAAGGGGTGCACGCTGCAAAAAGTTTGGGAACCACTGATCTAAATGAAAAAGAAACTGTGCACTTTACCTTTAAATGTTTTAATGGCATATTAGTAAACTCAAGCGTCCTTTTCTTGATGACAGGAATACCGAGACATAATTTAGTCCGAGCCTTTGAGATGTCTGATGCAGTGCATATTTTTTTCTTTTGGGCTTTTTAATGTTGACATTGAAAGGTTACATCTGGACCCCATTACTTTGTCCCACAGCCTTTGATAATTACACTTTCTTTTTATTTATTTTTTACATTACCCTAATGACAGCTGTTGTTGCCAGAATGCCCAATGACTAGTTATTTCTGAGACCCTGGAGAGGAAACGTCATCATGACAAGTTGCAGTCTTGTCCCCTATCATATTGTGACAGAGAGAAATTGTTGGCTTTAATTACTTCGGTTCTGTTCTAAAAGCATCCCGTTGATTTGAATCCCATTTTTGGCACTGTAATGGGAATTTCAGATGTAATGTCTGTTGATAAGAGCCCAGCAGCATATTCAAGGGGAGACAAACAGGCAGATTCTCTCGCCTGTTCTCATATCTATTTATTCTCTCTCTGCCTCTGACAAATTTCTTGCGTGCAGATAATGACTAGAGCAGGCAGGCTGCTTCTGCAGCTCAGCGGTCATGATTTTCAGACAGGCCGCTGAATCTCCTTGGCTCTTTCATGGTGGTTGGGCTGTAATTTTGCCAAGTACGTGTGCTGAATGCTGATGCGCTCCGGTCGAACTTTGCCTCTGCGGCAGCTCGCAACAGTGGCAACTCGAGTCATTTTCAGTCAGCTAATACAAGCGTTATTGGCTTCTCTTTGGCTAATGATAGAAAAGCCCTCTGTGGCAGCTACATCTCAAGCACATTGTGCTCTCTATTCACTTTCAGTATGAATAACCATGTAAGAGGCCTAGCTAAGTGTTAAGTGAATTTGAATTTTGACTAGTGAAACATGAGAACTTTAAGGGTTCATATGATGCGATTTCAAGTTTTCCTTTCTCTTTGGAGTGTTACAAGCTGTTCGTGAATAGATAAGATCCCTAAAGTTGCAAAGACTAAAGTCTCAAACCCAAAGAGATATTCTTTATAAAAGTTAAGACTCGTCCACGCCCTCCTAAAACGCCTCGTTCAAACACGCCCCCACATGTCTACGTCACAATGTGGGAAGATTTGCATAACGCCGCCCAAATGTTCACGCAAAGAAAGAAGGCGTAACTTCATTGTTGCTGCAGCCGCCGCCATGTTGTGAAGACACTGTGTGTTTCGTTGTGAAAGCGAAAATACTTTGTTCGGCCTTCCAAAAGAGGACACGACTAGAAATCAGTGGTTAAGTTGTATTTACAACACTGTTCCAGAACAGTTCAACCCAAATATTCAGATGTGTGCAGCGCATTTTATGGAGGA
>NW_015547713.1:615396-615757 GCF_001515605.1 Sinocyclocheilus anshuiensis
TATTTTTCTTTAGGCTTATTTTACAAAAGCACAAATATTAGTTTTTATTGTAAATGTACACAAATAAAAGCAAACCTTTTAAAATTCCGATTATCTTCATGACTAAAAGGAGTAGTTGCTTCCACTGTTAGAAGGAAAAAATTCAAGTGATTGGGCCGGTGCCGCATGCGCGCACACCTTGACAATGCAGCCTGTTCATTATCATAATAAAATACAGTCAGTCAAACATATGGAAAAAAAGTTAACCAACAAGATTACTTTAAATTAGAATTGAAATAAATTAGAACGGATAAGTGTCTGTGACCCGTTAAAAATACTAACATTTGTTTCCCGGGGATTCATTTTACATGCGCAAAAAGCT
>NW_015547713.1:615979-630119 GCF_001515605.1 Sinocyclocheilus anshuiensis
TGACAATGCAGCCTGTTCATTATCATAATAAAATACAGTCAGTCAAACATATGGAAAAAAACACACTGCTCAGTTTAAATATGAAGTAAAATCTGTGCTGTGCGTTATCACAAATTATGTTTACATTATGATGTTATGCAAAACCTTTTGTTTTACATGGATATTGGAACGCCAGTGAAGTAGGCTACATAATAGATAATATTTTGGCATTCAAATACATCGAGAATATGGAATCATTTGATTGTGTCGAATGAGAGACCCAACGTTGGTTTCAGTTTCGTTTTAGCCTAAATTAATTCATTTTGGCTTGTCGTTTATATAGCTATATCTTCTAATATTTAATTCTTGTTCTTTTCTAAATGCTTTTAATTAAAAGGATTTGTTGTGGAGTGAGGGGAACTAAAATAGCCTAGCTATGTTTACAGTGTTTATTATAATGTTTGTAAACATTTCGCGTCGGCATTAGTTATTAGGCATCCTATTTCTGAATGAAATAATAAAATGCGACTTTTACGCCACTTCAGGATCATATAGCAATACAGCAATACGCGTAGCGTATTTTAACCATGCACAAAACCTTTTTAAATATTTTGATAAATTACTGAAATAAATAAATAAATTACTTTTTAAACCGTTTAACCGATTGTATTAATCGGTTAAAAATTATTACGGTCGGTTAACGGTTAACCGGTTAAAATTAACATCCCTAGTTTTTGAACCTTAAACCGCATAAACACTTTTCATTACACCAAATACACAAAATAATGTTATTTTTAGCAACATCATATGACCCCTTTAATACCCTGACTATCATTGAGCATTTACCCTCAGATAAATGTTGGACAAGCCCTGAAATAATCCTGGGTTTCCAGCAAAATCAATCACTTGTAAAACCATGACACAGTCCAGGGTTAAGTCCTGAGCAGTGTCTAGAATTAGGCTCAAATGTTAAAAAAACTCCTGCATCCTCATCTTCTCTTCCTGTTCTTCACAGCCTGATAAACCGAATGCTACAAAGGGATCCAAAGAGGCGAGCATCGCTAGAGGAGATCGAGAGCCACGCGTGGCTTCAAGGAGTGGACCCATCTCCAGCCACCAAATTCAACACCCCACTGGTGTCTCACAAGAATCTGTCAGAAGAGGAACACAACAGCATCATCCAACGCATGGTGCTGGGAGAAATAGCCGACAGAGAAGCCATCATCGAGTAAGGCTTGTTGTAGGCTTGTGATACAAATGTTATGAAGCTGGGATCTCTGATATCCTCAGGCTAATGTACAGTATTTTCCACAGAAGAAATAGCTCTCTGTCATTCTTTGATTTTCCTTAAGCAGGACTGTCGTGAAATGAAAGACTACTTTAGAAAGTGCCGTCAGGTTTGTGGAATAAGCTTTAAGATTTTAGTGTAAAGGGTGTCAAAGTTCTTCACCTGAAGATGAGTTAGCTGGACAGGGAATAGGTAGCAAAAGAGTGTTCAATCCAGTTTAAATGGCACTACTGTCAAGTAATATATCTTCGCCAACATCTTAGGCCCAAAAAGTACTCTATGCAATACAGTAACACTTAAGCTTCTAGCTACACGATTTCACACATTATTGTGTTCTGAAATATGTCCAAATGCAATTCATTACACAACACAAGTTGTCATGAATTCTTATTCTTTTAGTGTTGCCACAAAGGGCACTAAAACATAGTTACCTGAACTGTCGTCTCTGTCATAAGTGTTCTTTTCAGGTCAACTACTGTAAAGGCGGAGCAACAGTTTGAAAATAATTTTCATGCATAATGTTGTTTATAACTATTTGAACAGCTGTATGTACTTTTATATTTTATGTATTTATTTTAATGAGCCATTTGAAGTAGGGATACACAATATATTGGTATCATGTCAGTTATTGGCCGATATTAGAGATTTTTTTTTTCTAATATCTGTATCTGTCATTATTGAATCAAGCAGTTACTTAAATTATCTTTAAATCCGTTGAAACATGAGACCTTTATAATGATCTGAATATTATTGGGGCAAGCCTAAACAGTCAATTAGTGATGCACCCAAATTTCAGCAACTAAAATTGTTTTGGTTAATGATTTCTGCCCTCTAAAACTGTGATGTTTAAATAGTGTCTCTCTGATGATGCATTTTGACTACGTCAGCATCAGTTTCATACAAACAGCACGGATAAGTAACAACAGGTAAACATGTCAGCTGTGTGGATGTACTTTACTGTGACAAAAAAATTATACTATTTTAGCAATATGTAAAAATGTTTTGGCTGAAATATTGATAGGTGGCTCGTTGACTATGGCTGGTTTAATTTATTACCTGAAAACACAACACGTTGATGTTATATTCTGTTTCAGTTTTCGGCTAATTAAAAACTTTTTCATTTCAATTTAGGTGAAAAAAATTAATTTTGGTACACCACTAAAGTTGATAACACTGTTGATTGTAATCTTTACCAAATCTCAAAATGAATATCCATGTTTTATTCTGTTGTGTCCATCTAGGCTGTTGTAATTCAGCATGGCTGTATTAGTAGTAGGGTACCATTTTTCGTAAGTGTTAAAAAATAAGTTCATCTCACTGTCAGTGGAGCATGAAACGAACATAGTGCAGAAGACTCCCGCTGTACAGTCTTGTAGAAAGGTGCATGCTGGGTGACGGTTCAAAGCACCCATCAGTCTTTTCTATGTCTTTGATCCCACTCCGCAGCAGCTGGGGAACCCCACTATGAAAAACTGTAGTCAGTCTGCAGTGTTGCCACAAAGGGCACTAAAACATAGTTACCTGAACTGTCGTCTCTGTCATAAGTGTTCTTTTCAGGTCAACTACTGTAAAGGCGGAGCAACAGTTTGAAAATAATTTTCATGCATAATGTTGTTTATAACTATTTGAACAGCTGTATGTACTTTTATATTTTATGTATTTATTTTAATGAGCCATTTGAAGTAGGGATACACAATATATTGGTATCATGTCAGTTATTGGCCGATATTAGAGATTTTTTTTTTCTAATATCTGTATCTGTCATTATTGAATCAAGCAGTTACTTAAATTATCTTTAAATCCGTTGAAACATGAGACCTTTATAATGATCTGAATATTATTGGGGCAAGCCTAAACAGTCAATTAGTGATGCACCCAAATTTCAGCAACTAAAATTGTTTTGGTTAATGATTTCTGCCCTCTAAAACTGTGATGTTTAAATAGTGTCTCTCTGATGATGCATTTTGACTACGTCAGCATCAGTTTCATACAAACAGCACGGATAAGTAACAACAGGTAAACATGTCAGCTGTGTGGATGTACTTTACTGTGACAAAAAAATTATACTATTTTAGCAATATGTAAAAATGTTTTGGCTGAAATATTGATAGGTGGCTCGTTGACTATGGCTGGTTTAATTTATTACCTGAAAACACAACACGTTGATGTTATATTCTGTTTCAGTTTTCGGCTAATTAAAAACTTTTTCATTTCAATTTAGGTGAAAAAAATTAATTTTGGTACACCACTAAAGTTGATAACACTGTTGATTGTAATCTTTACCAAATCTCAAAATGAATATCCATGTTTTATTCTGTTGTGTCCATCTAGGCTGTTGTAATTCAGCATGGCTGTATTAGTAGTAGGGTACCATTTTTCGTAAGTGTTAAAAAATAAGTTCATCTCACTGTCAGTGGAGCATGAAACGAACATTGTACAGCGGGAGTCTTCTGCACTGTCTTGTAGAAAGGTGCATGCTGGGTGACGGTTCAAAGCACCCATCAGTCTTTTCTATGTCTTTGATCCCACTCCGCAGCAGCTGGGGAACCCCACTATGAAAAACTGTAGTCAGTCTGCCATAATTCACCCAAAACTGAAAATGACCCCATAATTTACGGCATCCTAGATGTATATGCCTTTCTTTATTCAGACAAATACAATCAGAGTTATATTTAAAAATGTCCTGGCTCTTCCAAGATTTATAATGGCAGTGAATGGGTGATATTCAATAGTTCAAAAGAAGTCCAATAAACTGTGTCCATCCATCATAAAAAAGAACTCCACACGGCTCCGGGGGGGGTTACTAAAGGCCTCCTGAAGTGAATCGATGCGTTTTTGTAAAATATCCATATTTAAAACTTAATAAACCTTAATCTTTAGCTTCCGCTGACTGTCGTACTCCCATTCACTAGAGAGTGGTGTTCCAGTACGACGTGGGCATAGCCTAAGCTCTGGTGAGAGGTGACATACATGGAATTGCAGAGGAGAGAGCAAAACAAAACACTGGTCATAAATTAGAAGTACAAAACGAGGATTTGTAAAGAAAAATGTCAGAGGAATTTGATATAAGCCAAGAGGAGACTGGCTTTCCTTTGCTAAACAAAGGAAACTTTGCTTCCTTTGCTCCTCTAAACAAAACTTGGTTCTCGTGAGACTAGCATATTCTCACCGGAGCTTACATTGCGCCTACCTCCTACGTCATCCGCTGGAACGCCACTCTTGTGTACGCGCGTACCAGTTAGTGGAAGCTAGAGATTACGGTTTATAAAGTTTTAAATATGGATATTTTTCTTACAGAGACCCATCGATTCACTTCAGGAGGCCTTTATTAATCCCCCTGAGCTGTGTGAAGCACTTTTTTTATAGGCTATTTAATGGACTTCTATTGGACTATTGAATATCACCTATTCACTGCCATTATAAAGCTTGGAAAGGCAAGAATATTTTTAAATATAGGCTAACTCTGATTGTATTTGTTGGAAAGAAGAAGGTCATATACACCTAGGATGGCTTGAGGGTGAGTAAATTATGGGCAATTTTCATTTTTGGGTGAACTATACATTTAAAGGTACCCTCAAAATGTTTTAAAGAAGTGTACTGAATGATTGCATTAAAATCCCATGTACAAGTCATTCTTCCTTTTCTACAATTTTCTTGTTACACACACGCAAATACAGCGACAGATTGTCGCTACATGATTTGAACTAATTTGTTCAATCATTGGTATGTAATCCCCGAAGAAGCAGTTTAATCTCTGCTAACATGTCCAGACTCACCAGCTTGAAAAGTTGGATGCAAAATGTCCCATTTGTGTTGGGGCAGTGTGTTATCTGGGATTCTTCATAGTTATTTTAGTCTCAGGTGTTCAAAATGTTGGGCACTATGCAAGACCTTTTGAACTGATGGAAGCCACTCGGGTCTCTAGTTGTTAGAGCCCTAGAGTTTTGCTAGTTATTGACATTTCAGATTGAATTGTCTAAACTGGTGTTTCTCTCTCACACTGTCTGTATATCCTCCTCACTTGTCCATTCTCTTTGCTCTTCCTCCAGAGCCCTGGAGACAAACAAGTACAACCACATCACTGCTACTTACTTCCTGTTGGCTGAACGGATCCTGAGGGAAAAGCAGGAGAAGGAGGTGCAACCTCGTTCTTCCAGCCCCAGTAACATCAAGGCCCACTTCAGGTACATCATGGGGGTTATGCTATCTCAGCAGTCTGTCATTTAGTCATTTGTGTTTTGTCAAGAGAAATGCTACTTAGTTATGTACTATGTTTTATTAAGTCCACCGGGTTTTGGTGCAACATGCAAAACTCAATATCGAAGGTATTTGAAACATTTGCTCAGATTCTCAACTTGCTCAAGGGCAGCTTAATCGTGGGTATTGAAGGTACAGTGCTCTCTTCTACCTTGAATACCCATGACTGAGGTGCCGTTGAGCAAGGCACTGAGACCCCAGTTGCTCCCTGCCCACCACAGCAAATGGCTGCCCACTGCTCCGGGTGTGTGTTCACAGTGTGTGTGTTCACTACTCACTGCTGTGTGTGTGTGCGCTTGGATGGGTTAAATGCAGAGCACAAATTCCAAGTATGGGTTAACATACTTGGCTACGTCACGTCACTTTTTTTTCTTTTTCTTTCCCATTTCTAATTTTTGTGCTATGTACCCATTCCCAATTACAACCAATTGGTTTTTCCATGTGCTACATGATAACATTCTGACTTTAGAGTAAGAATTAAAATAAATTGGGGAGGAAAGGGGTGTAACTTCCTTTATTGCTGAATCTCATGGTCACCCCTTGGAATGTAGTTGGATTTATATTTCTAGAAAGGTTTGACAGTGGATCCCTGAGGTTTTCATGGTAGTGAAAATGTAGGAATTTCTTATTGCAGACGCTATCACAACACAGACATGGTAACAAAACAAATTGAATAAAAAACCCAATTATTTGAAGATTTGTGCATTCATGCCTAGTAACAAACTTGAACTAGTACCAAAGTCAGCCGGTGGAGAAACCATGTGATTCACATTCTTTTCCAATTTGTACTTGGCTCATACCTTAGTATGTTTGAAAAATAAACCATTTACAACATTGCTCTTATTTTTTTGTTGTAATCATCAACAAAACAAACAGTTTCAAATCAGTCTGCCATGCCATGGTGTGCACAGGCAGGCTATCTGCAGGTTTGTTGTCTCTCAGAAGGCGTCTGTGTGCAGTAAGGGGGCAGGATTCACTATAAGAGGTTGTGAGAGGTCAGCTCTGCTGGATTTCAGAATCCCTGTCTGTCCTCTGTGCTGCGTAGTGGACAGCAAGCACATTCTCTGAGCACCGCACCGGGTGACAAATGTGTTTAAAAGATGAGGCTGAAATTGGTTTGGACTGACCTAGAAAAGCAGTGAGGCTGCGGATGCTTTTTGAAAGGAGCAGGGAGTGGAAGAAATGAGAGGATGTGGTGGGAAAGAGAAGTAGGAGAGGAAGATGTTGGGAGTCCTCAGGATACAGCAGGGATCATGAGAGGGTGACAAATGTTTTGTGTGTGTGTGTGTGTGTGTGTGTGTGTGTGTGTAAATCAACATGGAAATATCAACCGAATGGAAAAGCAAACAGAGTCTGAAATTTGACCTTAGCTATAGGTAACCCAGATCACAATTGCAGTGTTCTCGTTAATCAGTGTGCCCTTCATATACAGAAAGAGTTTATAGGCTGTATGTACTCAGAATTGTAATTCCTGATCCTAGAGGAGAATATAGTTGAGCAGTAGAGTATACATTCTGACTGGAACACTATTTCGACATATGAGGTTGACTTGATATTATGCCGATATTTCCACATGCATAGACTGACAGCATCATTTGCACCAACCTTATTAGGCAATTGCTGTAATTCTGTCTTTAATGATGAACAGATATGGGAATGTTTACAATCCTTTCTCATCAGGCCTGTAAACACAGCTATAGCTTCATACGTCAGACTAAGTGCACTTCATTATATCCTAGAAATAGTAATGTAAGCCATGCAAAAACTGACTTTGTAGGCAAAATTTTACCAAGGTTGTCACAAGTTTTGCCCCGTATCCTTGCTAACAGATTTTCTTTATAGTTCTCGCTGACCAGAAGTGTGATTAAACATTTGTTTATTCACACAAGGCATTTGCTGTATTTGTTTGCATTGTTTGACTTGTCGTCATTCCAGCATAAGGTTTATAGAATGTTAATGTGGTTATGACAACTAGAGAGGATGTGCTGGAGCTATGTTCCACTGATTTACTTTGTTTCAAAAGCCTTAGCAGAGTATATTTTTGCATAGCAACTTGCATGAAAGTGCACATACTGTGCTGTGCAAATAATACTCCAGCAGGAAGGTAAGAATATAAGAAAAGACTATAAAAGCAAGTTACAGCAACAATGCAGAGTTATCTTGTAAATCGCATGGTCCTTGCTTGAGTGCTTGGCACAAGAAGGAAGTCTGGGTTTGGGTTGTTTTCCTAGGGCACTCTCCAGAGCTTCTGTCTTTAAAAGTTGTTTTTGGAAATGTCCACCTTTACTGAATATCATCCTGCTTAAGTTACAACCTCTTTTTTGGTTTTGACTTTAAGTGGGATTGTACTCTTTTTAAAGCAAGGTTATTTATATCAAGGACTATGTCCTTTTTTTTTTTTCTTTGCAGGCAGTCATGGCCGACCAAAATCGGCATGCATCAGGACATCGAGGACAGCTTAGCCTCTTCGTCCATCTCTCATGCTGGAGGTCCACAGTCTCCTGCTCGCAGTACAGAGAATCTGCTAAACGGTCATCGCAATAAAGGGCTTCTGGAAATGAGTCGTAGAGAGGAGATCAGCGAAGCCTCCAGCAGCTCTGCTGCACTTGCAGCTCTGCCCCCAAACCCCCTTAAGCCTGGGGTCATTGGCCCTCTTGCATCCACTTCAGCCAAGCAACGAACCTGCCTGTTTCGGGTGGAAGAAGATGAGGAAGAAGAAGAAGAACCGGAGCCTTCACCCTTGCCCTCCCAGGTGGTCTTGCGCCGCAAGCCATTGTCCATCACCAACCGTCTTACGTCTCGAAAAAGCGCCCCAGTGCTCAATCAGATCTTCGAGGAGGAAGGTGAATCAGATGATGACTTTGACATGGATGAGAGTCTTCCACCCAAGCTCAGCCGGTTGAAAATGAACATGGCATCTCCTGGTACGGCTCAGAAACGCTACCACCGGCGCAAAAGTCAGGGCCGCGGTTCAAGCTGCTCTAGCTCCGAGACCAGCGATGATGATTCGGAGAGCCATCGCAGAAGACTAGACAAAGACACAGGGTTCACCTACAGCTGGAACCGCAGGGACAGTAGTGAGGGTCCACCTGGAGACTCTGGGGGCAATGGGGGTGGAAGTAGCGGAGGACAGAGCAAACCACCTGGGGAAGGTAACTCAGGACCAGACAAGGGCAGCCCTCCAGGAGGAGGGAATGGTGGTAGTACAGGAGGGGGCAGTGGAGGTGGTGGGAGTTCAAAAGGACAGGGAGGCCCTTCCAGCTGTTCCCGTAACAATGCTTCATCTGGCTCGACACGTAGTGCAGCTCGGAGTGCGGGGGAATTGGTAGAGAGTCTGAAACTCATGAGTCTATGCTTGAGTTCTCAGTTTCAGCATCGCAGCTCTGGAGGAGGTGGTGGTGGACGATTTATCCTTGATCCTCAGAGCCTGTCCAGCGTTAAAGTTCAGGAGAAATCCTCCTGGAAGATGTGCATTGGCTCCAACAACAGTCTAGACAAAGTGATCAACCCCGCCTTGAATGGTAGCGTTGGGGCAATGGAGCATTATCAAGACCAAACGGCGGTCATGTTAAATGAACTTGGCCTGGTCAAGGAGAACAACCTGAACTTGAAAAATAATGTTCTCCAGCTACCTCTGTGTGAAAAGACCATCTCCGTGAATATCCAGCGAAGCCCCAGGGATGGGCTACTCTGTGCCTCAGCCCAGGCCAGCTGCTGTCAGGTCATATGATGGCACGGCACACGGCTGGTTCTCAGAGTGGATTGTTCCTATTGCCACATTTGTAGCATACGATGACTTGAGTTCTCCACCAGTAGCTGTAAATTACCTCTCTTTATCCCAACTTGACCTTTAAACCTGCCTTCAATGTTGTCTTAATCATTCTCACAACTTATTAAGTTCTTCTCTTGGACCCATTGGTTTTTAATGAAGTGCACGCTGCTATCCTTTTCTTTTTTGTGTCTTTATTTGTTTTGCCCAATTAGACTTTAATACAATTTAATATTTGTTTTCCAAGTCCTGTTAATTTAGCTTTTTTTAGCCCTTGAAATGAAGCGCTCTTAATATGAATTCCAACACCACCCAATCAGTGAAGAGTTGTGGAAACTGTATGTATAAATAAATGACCTTTAATAAAGAGAGATTTAAATTAAGACCAACAGTATGGTAGAACAGAACATGGCAATTCATAAAACAAGCACTTAAAGAAACTCAACCTATAAAAACCACAACTGGTTTTGTAAATTTAAGCCCCAATATGATTGTAATGAGATGGTAATACAGTAAAAGCAATAGTGGGAGTAAAGAACAAACCCTGTTTTTTTTCTTTTTCTTTTTCTTTTTCCTTTTTCTTAATTCATAGTGCTGTCTGATGAGTCTTAAACTGAAAGACCATTTTGCATACTTTTTTTTTTTTGCACATTTTTTAGGTGCTATTGACTGTTTCCTTGTCACCATTTAGAAATGTTCAGTATATATAAACTTTTGAGGTTAGTGACAATCAGTTGCAATAACAAGGGACATTTTTAATGGATAATTTCCAAAAGGGGGCTACAGATAACCCAGAGTTTAAAAAAAAAAGTTTTATTTGAGTAACATTAAAACACATTCACCATGTTCTTGATTCACGTCACACCACTTTTTTTTTTTCCATTTTGAATATAAGTGCAATTTATACACAATTCCATCTGCGAAATGCCCTCTTAAGTTAATGTTTTGTCAAATTTGCAACCCAGACAGCACTGTGGAGACACCCACACATAAATGTGTTCATCCTAGTTTTTATCAAATTAAAATTGCACTACAGTATAAGTAGAGTCTACAATTAGGGTAGTTTGAACACCATACAGGTGGGATAATTAGCCTTTCTGCCAGAGCAAAATCAAACTCACAGACAGTATTCAGCTTGTATAGTACTGAACATTTTAATGAGAACCGTTGAGTCATTAAGGACTCTTCTTTGGCTTATTAAATAATTTTCGGTTCCAGACCATAATCTCTATCTCACTCCTGTTGTTCTTGTACCATTCAGCTTTGAGTTACTGTATATACCAGTCTCAGATTCGACTGGCCTTAGGGGATGTTTATAAGTATGTACATATTTTTTTAAAAGTTTATTTTTTTGAAAGAACTGCTGTTTTAAAATGCTGTTTTGGATGTGAGCCTTGAACTGGCTTATAGTTGGGATATAATGGGGCTTTTTTTGTCACCTGGCCACCTGATAACAGATAAATAAATAGATGGGATGTCTTTTATTCAGTGGATGGCCACTCTTTCAGGAAATATGGCTTCAAGAGTTGGCCATTGGGTGACCATCGACTGGTATAGAAATAAGTCAAAGCTCTACAGGGCTGTGAGTGTGAAAGAGAATCGGTTGTGAGATTTAAAGGGCATTTGCAATAAGCTAAGCTATAAGTTGCAGCTATGTGTAAATATGATTTTGTTTTGTTTTTATATTTCAAACCTGTACATCCTTCAAATGGCTCACTTGACCCAAATTATCTTTAAGTATTTCTGTTTGTTTTGTCTTTTTGTTTTAAAAGTAAAGTCTGTAAATATTGGTGTAAATATGGTGCTCTACACTTAGAAATGCAGTGTTGGACTTCTTGCTCATAGCTGTAATATAGCCTTATTAGATATGAGTGTTGAAAACAGAGCAAGAGAGGTTGAAAAGAAAACCGTGCTATATGCATAATGTCAGTCTCTGACTTTGTCCTACCCTAATGTAAACGGCTAAAATGACATGTGCATGTGTTGTGCGTTTGACATTATTGGTCCACGTTCATTCAGAGGAAAAGAACCACCACAAAATGTTACAGGACCAAACCATGTGCTGACGTAAAAAAAAAAACTTTGAAGAAGCAAAATTAATAAATGTTCTGTTGCTGAAACTTGTCTTTAAAAGTTACATATAGCTATGGTGATGTCAAAAATTAAATGTGAAATATGTTGTCTTTAAAACCAGACTTCCTTTGTCCTTTTTTTGGTGTTGGAGCCCTACTTTTTTTCGCATTGAATAGCTTATGTTACTCCAAAATACATAACGGAAGTAAAATGGTAATATTTCACATTAAAGTTATTTATCTGTGGGCTTTCTGTACAATAGAAGACATCTTGGTTCAGAGTTTCACTGGACACTATGTGGCAAGAAGTTAAACTTGACAGAATACCGCTGCCCACAAGCCCCTGCTGCTGAAATGTATTTGCTCTTAATTTACTGCCCGCTTGTGCTGCCAAGGTGTCTCCAATAACCAGGGGTGTCTCAAGTACACGCTTCTCATCCAAGTACATGTCCAGCATCAGCTTAATGGTCAAACACACTATATTCGTGTTGTCGGTAGAGCACCTTGCGAGCACACAGACACGTTCTACATATTGTCAGTGTTACTGCTGGTCAGTGGAAACTGCTGAGACTGCTTCACTGTCAGAAAGTGTGACAAACGGTTCCCTAATTAGATTGAGTTTTAAGTTGGCTAGTCGCACTGCCCTCAGTCCTCAGCTTCAGGAAACATCAAGAGTGAAGAGAAGACACAGGGAGTTGTTTGTTTTGCTCCCAAAACCTTAGTCTTTTTAAACACATTTGTGTAATTAGTCAAATAGAATTGTAAATAGCAAGTCTCTATGTCAAGACAAGATGATAAATGACTGTGTTTACATGCATACAATTGTCTAATCCCATCTAAACACATTTTTCTCACTCAAGTGAGTCCACGGATGCCACTAATTAGTTATCCCAATGAAACAAACTGCATGCCATTTCTAAAAATATTTTTACAAATTTGTGAAAGTATATCCATTAACCTGTAAAGTTGAAAAAAAGGTTGCTCAATAGAAAATAAAATCAAAAAAAGAAAAGAGAAATAATTAGTTACTTTGGTAAAAACTAACTGAAGTAAAACTTTGGAACAAACCTTAAACAACATAAATCAGTATACAGACAGGAAAAGAATTTCAAGCCCTACGTTTTATGCTGTTGTATGCTGCTAAGGACATGAATGAAAATTGAATAAACGTGCTGTGTAATGGAAAGACAGTATAATAGGAAAATAGCAAGAAAAGAAAACTAGCATGTTCCTGAATGTGATTAATACTAACTAGCATGTTTTGCATGAAAACATGGTCACTGAATCGCTAATGTCATTAAAAAAAAACTTTAGGTGTTCTTACAATATTTCAGTGTTTGTTGGTAATGCAGCTTCTGAGTTTAAGGCTGATAAAGGACACCTTCTGAAAGTCTCAATCACAAATGTCTCATCCCAAGGTGTGGAAAGGATGTATGTTATCTGAATATTTAAAATGTTTATTTTCAGGCAGAGAATATTGAATATACTTCTTTCAAGTACAGTACAGGGTGAAGCGGCCTGACATCTGTAAACAAAAGCCATAACAGTTAAACATGGTACAGTGATGTTTAAAGGCACTGCTCTATCTTTGGTAGAACTTGGAGTGATTGAAAATGGACAATTTCAAGTCCTCAAACAATTTTATTTAATTCCTCAAAAATAAAAAAAAATGTTTTTTGGCCCAATGTCTGAGAAATACTTCTAATCACCTCTTTACAACATTCTTTTTTTTTTTACAGCTTCAGACAGAAATAAAAAATGAGATGTACTATGACAAACTTACCAAATCAACCTAGTCAATTGACCCCATCAGACATGCACCGATTGGATTCCCATTTTCACTTCTCTCATTATACCAGTAACAGTTTTATTGACATATAAAGAAATAATAAAACAATTCGTGCGACTGCAAAAATGGGAAAACATAATAAAACCCTGTCATTCAGAAGTGTACAGCATCAATAAGCCATTTTTTTAATAACTTGTCAATGAGTGCATATTTAAAGTCAAAGTCAGTTAAATATAATACTAGATAGTTTACAGCATGTGTACACCTTGAGTACTTTTGTCGCGTTGTTGTCATCACCCGTCACTTATTTCAGGTCTCCGCAGCTTCCAGTATTTTCTAAAAAAGACACAGTATAAAAATATTAATAATGTAACTTACTTGGGAACCTAGACCAAAAAAACAACAACTATAGGGCCTTTCGCACCGCAGGAACCTTTTCATAGTACCAGAACTAATTGTGGAACTACCCACTTTTTGGCGTTTTCGCACCGCCGGAACTGGGAGCGATTTTAGTACCGGACTGCCTTTTTCGAGAACCAAATTAGCTCCTACTCCGGAGCAGGATCTAACCAGCACAATTGGTACTAATCGTGACGTAAGTAGACATTGATTGGCCAAACGCGTATGAAAACGCCCTCACCCGCCATGATTTAAAACGCCGTGTAAACATACTGTAAACATTGTCAACTTATTTCGCAAGTATGGAGAACAACGATAGATGGACGGACGCTGAAGTGCAGGCACTTGTAGCAAATGTAGCACTGCCAGTTGTCGTTGGAGATTCTTAGTCCTCCTTTCCGTTCTTTCAGTCGCTTTACGTATACGTCGACATTCCATGTCCATTATTGTGAAACCCGCGAGACACAACAAAAACACAGCTCCAATCACAGCGTCCTTCATCCTCCTGTTGTTAAAGTTGTTTTTCTTTGTTTCCGTTGTTGAACGCCACGCACAAATGACGTCGCTGTCGACCGGTTCCTAGTACA
>NW_015547713.1:630458-631759 GCF_001515605.1 Sinocyclocheilus anshuiensis
CAGCTCCGATCACAGCGTCCTCCATCCTCCTGTTGTTAACGTTGTTTTTCTTTGTTTCCGTTGTTGAACGCCGCGCACAAATGACGTCGCTGTCAACCGGTTCCTAGTACACGCTCTCAGTGCGAATGCAACCCTTTAAATGGTACTGGGAAATAGTTTGCGTAAAATCGTCCCAGTACTTTAGTACTGTACATTTAGTTCTGGAACTAAAGCGGTGCGAAAGGCCCTAAAGTCTCAAAATATGATGTGGGGTATGGTCCCCCTTTATATCCATATAATCTCTTCTGAGAGGTTTTACACAAACAATCAAGACTTATATTCATAATCTTTCAGGTTTCATAATGTAAGAGAACTGATTCAGACTGATTTAGCATCAGTTCTCCCTGGTCTGAACAAGTCTTAGATGTTGGGATATAAAAGGCAGAAGCTGATCTTAGTTCAGGGTACATACAGCCCCAGGCAGGACTGCGTTTCAAATGAGTCACGCTGGGTTTTCAGAGATGGAGGGGGAGCAGGGATGCCGTTATATTTTGAAAGCTTTTTAACAATAAAAGAACATTCCAGAAAGCTACTAAATCTTTTTTTAAAAGACCATCAAAATGAACCCATCTACCCATAACAGATGTTTTTCTCTGCAGCATACACGACTCCCAGACTATTGACTATGCTGAGTTTCATTTAATTAATTTCACTGCCTGCAGCAAACCAGAGCAAATTACATTCTCAGTGAAAAAGTGTTAGGTGCAATTAACTTTTCAATCCAAAAGAGAGATCAATAGGGCCAGAGCTGCTGATTCTGTATGTATACGTTCAGTAAGTCTGAGCTCTGGTCTCCTCCGAGAAAACTGCACAATGGTTATTACTAGGCACACCAGATATTAAAGTCCCCATGAAATCAAAATTAAAGTTTTTTGGGTGTTAGTATCAATATGTTAGTCTTAAGGTTACCTATAAGGCGGTGTGCTCCAAAACAGTGACAAAATTCGCATTTAGAAGATATAAGCATTCAAAGCTTGCAGTTCGTCACTTCCGCCAAAACGGCTCAACGATTTTTTTGACGTCACATCGTACTTCAGCTTCTCATCAAACTTTCTGTCCAATCAAATGCTCTCTAGAATCCGAAGCACCCGCCCCATACACTATAAAATAGATGCTGAAGCCGCGGCTGAAATCGGTCACTTGTCCACAGAATTAGTATTTTCTGTACAGTGAATGGCACGTAGTGCACTATATAGGGGACAGGGAATGATTCAAACAGTGTAAATATGCTTTCCATTGAGGAAAAAAAGAAGTCTGGTTTC
>NW_015547713.1:633110-634870 GCF_001515605.1 Sinocyclocheilus anshuiensis
TACACTATAAAATAGATGCTGAAGCCGCGGCTGAAATCGGTCACTTGTCCACAGAATTAGTATTTTCTGTACAGTGAATGGCACGTAGTGCACTATATAGGGGACAGGGAATGATTCAAACAGTGTAAATATGCTTTCCATTGAGGAAAAAAAGAAGTCTGGTTTTGCGCTGTGTCACGCTAACCACCGCACCGCACACACACTCTGCTCCGGACACGATAGCACGGAGCGGATCACATGCGCGAGTCGGCGCAGACCACAAAATGTATCGGAGCTATTTGAATTCTACACAGAATGCTATATTTTATAGCAATATGGATGAGATTGTGGCTGGCATACCCTGTCAAACGCGGCTTTACGGAGCTCTAGCACAAGCTGTGATATAAACGAACGCTATTGGCTATTTTAAAAAGGGGCGGGGCTGCTTGATATGTCCCGCCCTGTCTTCCTGTTTCAGTTAAAATGACGTCAACACAGAGTACCGCTGCATGTTTCTAGGCATTTCAGGGGACCTTTAAGTCCCTCTAAATGTGGTGAAAGAAAAACTTCATTCAATAATTAAAGAGGTCTAGACAACAGTATTCATACTGAGGCCAAATCTATTTTTTCCAGAAAAAACAAAACAAAATTAAATAATGAAATAATGTCAATTAAAAATATAAATGATCACTATGTGTGTGTGTGTGTGTGTGTGTTTGTAGGTACTGTATGATTTTGAGATCTATCTTTTCCCACTGAGGACAACTGAGGGACTTATACGCAACTATTACAAAAGGTTCAAATGCTCCAGAAGGAAAACCGATGCATTAAGAGCTTGGATGTGAAAACTTTTAAATTGGATGATCAGGGTTAATTGAACTTATTTTGTCTTCTGGGAAACATGTAAGTATTTTCTGTAGCTTCTGAAGGGCAGTACTAAATGAAAAAAAATGAAAAAAAAAGATATTTAGGCAAAATAATAAAAACCCCAGGCTCTTAATGCATCGTGTTTCCTTCTGGAGCATCAGCGAGCGTTTGAACCTTCTGTAATAGTTGTGTATGAGTCCCTCAGTTGTCCTTAGTCTGAAAAGATGGATCTCAAAATCATAGTCATTTTTGGAAAGGGTTTAAATATGCAAAGGATGCTGGAAAACCAAAGAAATTGTGGGACCTGAAGGATGTTTTTTTCTAAAGAGCAGCAGCCAGTTTAACTGTTCAGGACAAACAAGGGACTCATGAATAACTATCACTAAACAAAACAAAAAATGCTGTAATTCATCCAGGTAACAAAACGGTATTAGGAAACAAGCGTATGTAAACTTTTGAACGATGCCATTTTTATAAATTCAACTACTATTTTCTCTTGTGGACTATATGTAAACATATTTTATGTGAAATATCTTATACAGGTCAGTACTAAATAATTTTTTTTTTTTAAACTTGCATTTTGTATGATCCCTCTTATTTTGGTGAAATAATTAACATTACATACAAGTGAATGTAAAATTTTGACCACAACTGTATATACATAAGAAAGTTTTCTGTAAGGGGTAGGTTTGTAGGTAAAAAAAAAAATGCTGTGGATCATCCGGGGAACAACACAGTATTAAGAATCAAGCATATGTAAACTTTTTAACGGGGACATTTTTATAAATTTAACTATTATTTTCTCTTGTGGACTATATGTAAGCATGTGAAATCTTATTCAGGTCAATACTAATTAAAAAATAACATGCATTTTATATGATCCCTCTTATTTTGGTAAAATAATTAACATTTTG
>NW_015547713.1:635451-652226 GCF_001515605.1 Sinocyclocheilus anshuiensis
GTGTGTGTGTGTGTCTGTGTGTGTGTGTGTGTGTGTATACTGTATATATGATGAGAACTGGGTGGACATTTTTTTAAATAATAATAATTATTATTATTATTATTTGACCCTCACATGTTCTTGAAATAATTAATGGGATTCACCTTCAAATACAAATGTAGCAAATGAGGTACCTCAAAGTTTTAGTAATGGTTTGTTATTATGTTAAAAACATGCAAATTCCATCAATCCGATTAACTCAGGTAATTCACAATTAAGTATGAATGCATGGGATTTCAAAACATTAATTGATTTTTTTCTAGAAGGATAGTATCTTCTAAAACAATCTAATAATCAAAATGAGAACTGCCTCTTTAAAATGTCCTCTCTCTAAAACACTGCATCTGTTCACATAGTGAGTCAATCTTCCTCGGCTGCTCACGGAGACCGAATTTGTAGGAGCTCATCTCAGGAGACACTCCCTTTGCTTCCTTCGGGCTGAATTAGCATTAACAAAAGTGAGAACTGAGGTGTTCAAACAAAGGTGGTTGACATGCGCCTACATGGAACAAATATTCTGGATTTCAAGGGAGGTCCTGATGGACAAACTGGGACGGGACATGTCACTATTGATTATATTAGAAGGAGGTGGGTTAAAAGCTTTTAAGCTTCTGCAACTCCAACATACTATCACTCATGTTAACAACTGAACTCAAATACAAGTGCAAACTCAGGGTCAATAAATCATTAGAGGTTGAACAGCTGTGTACAGTCCCATCACACTGATGATATATTGTCTATACAGCCTAATAATTTATGAGAAAACCATCAAGCTGATTTCGGTCCAAAGTCTGACTCACAGTTTGTCAGCTCACTCTGTTCACGGCAATGCAATGTTGGCTGTATTGAAAGTGATGACTTCATTTCCCCTAACATCATTAAAGGTTAAAATGGGACATGTCACATTCTCATGGACTTCAACAAGTTGACAGACTGCCTCACACGGCTGGCTTGTTCCACTTCCTGTGACGGTGGTCAGGCAATGATGCGAAAGCAGACTGAATCTGACGAGGTCCATCATGCAACCAACATTCTTTGCCACTAGGGCTGGATTATGGGGCCAGTGCCCCGGGGCCTCAGATTGAATCCAAGATTCGGAATCTGAGACTGGGGCATTTGTCCACAAAGTGCGAGTTGACAACTATAGCTTCTTGGCCCCTTAATACGTACAGAGGGGCCCAGGGCCCTACCATATAGTACAAGATAAAGCCCTAAAAAGTGGTTTTAGTCTAATATAAGCAACCAAAACAAACATTTTCAATGATCCGGCCCTGTGTGGCGCAGTTTTTTTTTCACTTATAGTGGAAACTCAATCATAAATCTTAGTTTTTCTAAGAAGTTTCGTCTTATGATCTATGATGTCCCAAGGTGTCCACCCCAAAATTTGAATCTGATCAATGACTACTGATCAACTTCTGTAGGAGTGTCCAATCCTGCTCCTGGAGGGCCACTGTCCTGCAGAGTTTAGCTTCAACCCCTATTAAACACACCTGAACAAAGGTAATCAAGGTCTTCAAGATTACTAGAATCTTCCAGGCAGGTATGCTGGGACAAGTTGGAGCTAAACTGTAGGATGTTGGCCCTCCAGGACCAGGATTGAACACCCCTGACCTTATGGTTAACATGTGGTACAGTATGGTATCACTCGTTGCCTGTAGTAGCAGCCGGTCTGTGCCGAATGTGGACTCGCAAAAAGTGGTAATTCAAGCTTGAATTGCTCCGATTGTAGGAAAAATCCTTATTATGGTATTTACATAAGGGTCAGGAGGTATGATTAATTGGATTCATTTTTATCACATTATTTTTTTTTTTTAATTACTCACACTAAATTAGTGTATTAAACTGACAGCCCGGATTCTAAGACAAATGGCCTCCATCATTAAACAAATTGACATCTGTTGGAAAAAAACGAACCATTAATTCTCAGTTCTAAAACGAAGCAAATTAAAACCCAGGACACAACATGCATGCATAATACAAGCTGCCTTATCAAAGCATGGATCACCCATGGATGGGAACTGTAGACACTGACATCTTTTCAAGAGAGACGTATCTCTGGACAGCCACCTTGTCCAACCCATCTACTGTACATGGGAACACTTCGATCAGTATTGATGTATTGACGTAAAATTAGATAATATACAATTTTGAATTAACACGCAGATGGTTCCCAACCATTTCCCTTCGTCTTCAAGAGAGATCCACACTGCCCTTCTTTGTTTTCTATTCCTATCAGCCACTCAAACAGCTGTTACAGTTTAAAGAGGTCTCATTCAGCAAAACAGAAACGCTAAAATCGCCAGTTGCCATAATGGTTCCATGACAGTGTTGGCAGTTTGGCCTTTTCCTGGAGTTCACCCCGGATCCTTCCCAAACACTGGCCACTAACAGGGGGTTTCCATTGCCGCTGAAAGTGCCGGCTATTTTCAGAGCTCCTTTGCCCTAGAGCAGTGGGAGCTTTTCTCCTGACAGCTGTCTTCACCCTCTCAAGCTGCTGAACACATGGAAATACAGCTAAATGGCGTCATGTGCTGCTAGCTCATCACTAGCACTCTCAAACTACTGGACCAAGCACCTCCCCGAGGTTCCGCAGTCTTATATCACCAACCAAATTCGCTGTTTAACTGCAGTCGGCACTTTTGAACTCTAACAGATCCGGATGAGGGCACTGAAGCTATTAGCTGCCGTCCATCTTTCTGATGGAGAGACTGGTGAAGACGCACCGCCAGTACTGGCAGAGGGATGAGCTGGTGTCAGGTGAAGTTTGTGAGAGAGAATTGGAGGGGTAGGAGCCCAGAAACATCATGTCTTCAGTCATCCTGAAACATAATCAATATGTGTTTTACGACCTGCGTCTCTCTGCTAAATTAAAAGAAATGTTAGACGGATGAAACTTTGACGGAGTCCCGCCTTCATCGCAGATCGTCAGCCAAGTGCTCCATCATTCCATTAAATATGCTGTCTTGATTTCGCTGGGAGAATGGTCTTCCCTTTTCAGTACCTACGTTCCCACAGCGTGCACAGATGATCCTTGGTCTTCATGAAACTGAGGCCATCAAGATGCTTTCATGGCTTCCTCCTTGAATAAATCTCTGAGTGTATTAATGAACAAATAATCATGCCAATCAGGATATAATTTGCTTATTCTCTGTAGGGTTGCGGTTATTAGTTTTATATTATAAATAATCACTTTTCAAGATTCATTTAAATATCTTCATAATCTTTAAGAAGATTCAGCTGCAAATGTAGCCTTGTAAATACTTTTTCAAGCAACATATAAATTGCAATTCATTATATTGAATGTTTTAATAATGCCTGATTTTAAAGGCCTCTTGAAAAACAAGCATAATCACTTTCCAGATCTGACAGTGCTGACATATTTCTGGGAAGGACATATCAAAGTGTTCCTTCACTCTTTTTTAAAAAGCCAATAGGCTTTATGTCACAGCACTAAACCATGATTTGGTACATGTTGCTAGTCAGTGATATAAGAGAAGCGATATTTTAATTTCATTCTAGGGAACATTTGATTTGACATACTGAGTCAGCAATATCTTTTGGTCTTTTGACAAACAAACAAACTGTAATAGATAAAGCGTAAAAATCTGTATATTGCTACCTTTCACTTCACAAAATGATAGTGGCTATTTTAAAGGGATAGTTCACCCAAAAATGAAAATTGTCATCATTTACTCATTCTCAAGTAGTTCCAAAACTGTTTGGGCTTCTTTCTTCTGTTGAACACACAAAAAAAGCCATTGCCAGTAGTTGTAGCCATTGACTTCCATAGTGTATTTTTGGAAGTCAATGGCTACCAGCAACTGTTTGGTTACTGACATTCTTCAAAATATCTTCTTTTGTGATCAAAAGAAAAAAGAAACTCAGAAAGAAACAGTTTTGGAACTTCTTGAGGGTGAGTAAATGATTACAGAATTTTCATTTTTGGGTGAACCATCACTTTAAAGGCTTGTTGTCAGGATGTCCTTCTTCACTGGCTAAAGATTAACTAATCACATGGCGTTTACAGCTCAGGTGACTACCTTAAACAACTTATCTGGAACTGAGTGCATATGAGTGGAACGGCAGAATTCAATTCACATACTTCAGGGAGGGGTCCTGCGTCAGCCGAGCAACTGCCATTGAGATAAATCACAGTGCAAACGGATAGATCTCACCAGGTATTATAAACCTCCTTGTCTTGCGCATATTTATCAACATCTACTTTTCAGCAAATAAGGTAGAACCAATTGATATTCATAAGCCAGTTGATTTTATAATCGGCCCCCCACTATTTTTCAATCCTACACCATTGCACACTAGTGCTGCGATTTGCTAAAACCAACACATAAAAATGCAAAACTATTAGAGTAGTGCTCATCACGTACCCAAATTAACTGGAAAATATTATAATCCACAGCATTAAGAGGCAAAGGGGGGCCATATCACACACATCTTATCTGCTGTTAGTGAGAGGAGGAAACACAAGGCCACATTAAGGATAACGCTGGATGCCAACAGCACACGCCAGCTCATTGTCATTCACAATCCAACTGTGCCATATCACTAGAGCCATAGCAACGGACTAACCGACCGAGGGCTCGTCTCTGCAGAAATAAAACCATTGAATCCTGTTAAAGCGTGTCGATGCTGTCGCTTTGACAGACTTTGTATGGAATCATTATTAATACTTAAGATAATTTATCATTGCCTTTTCCTATTTTAGAAGAGAGACGGTGGTCTGAATTAATTTTATAATTTTTAAATTAATTTATTAGTTATTTTTGACCGCAATATTTCACAAATTTAGTGTTTTTATTTTATTATTGGTCAAATAAATGCAGCCTTGGTTATCATAAGTGATAACTAGTACATCTTACCAACCCAAACTCTTGAACGGTAGTATAATTTCATAAATTAATCTTCGGTGTCCACAGTTTTCAAATTAAAGACATATGGAAAACATTTTTTATCTACAATAGCAACAAGCAGATAATACTATAATATTATTGTATGTTTATATTAAAATATAATTAAAAAAAAATTCAAATCACAGCAAAGTCTCACCATTTATGCATTATTAAACATTTTCATATTGCTTCAAAAATAAGAGCCGACGAATCAGATTAATCAGAATTAATAACAACTGTGATTATGCAAATAAACATATTTTATCAACAAAGTAGTATTTCCTTCTTGACTCATTATTTAAAAATGGACTATTTTCAAATTAAAGACATATGGAACACATTTTTTATCTACAATAGCAACAAGCAGATAATACTATAATATTATTGTATGTTTATATTAAAATATAATTTAAAAAAAATTCAAATCACAGCAAAGTCTCACCATTTATGCATTATTAAACATTTTCATATTGCTTCAAAAATAAGAGCCGACGAATCAGATTAATCAGAATTAATAACAACTGTGATTATGCAAATAAACATATTTTATCAACAAAGTAGTATTTCCTTCTTGACTCATTATTTAAAAATGGACTATTTTTCTTTTTTATTACAAATAACATGTATTTATGAGATGAATACTGAACACCACTCACTGAATTAAACATGCAAATGATGAAGTCATGTTGCATACTAATGTTTGAAATATTTATCACTGCAAAATACATACTCAATGAAAAAGTCTCAATATTATTTAAAAAAATAAATAAAATAGAAGGCAGTTCGCAGCAAGCAGTATATTAGTATTTTATTCCAAACATAGCTTTGCCTTTTGAGGAAAACAACCCCCCATTATTAGTCTGCTTGTCTGCTAAGGGCAGACTGCAGTGTGTTCCTTTGTGACTGACCTACTTCTTATGCCGCATACGAGGTGATAAACATCTTCCTAAATAGCTAAACCTCATTAGCAAACACTACCTGAACGCACTCCGTATGTCAGCAGAGCATCTCAGCATGTACAAAGGTCTCTCCGGATCATTTAATGATCAGAAAGCATGTTAATGCTGCTCTCTGCCTCTCTGAACCAAAAGATAATGGTTGCCACATCATCAATAATGTTGACGCAGACGTGTGTTGTTGACTCTGTGAAGCCCGACTATACGACTATTTGCACTGAAGTACTTTCTGACAGGGCCTGTCATATAGATGGTCACATTTCCTGTTTGCATGCTGTAGATATGTGCACATGTACAAATTTGTACTCACCCTTTTCTTAAGAGCTTCTAGGGAGTCAAACTCCAGCTTGGCTAGTTTGACTTGGATATGTTTAGGAACATCTGGAATGACGAATGCCAGGATGAATTTGAAGGCAAGGAGAACATGCTGCAATAAACAGAAAAAGACAACTTTACAACACAGTTTTCATGGACTATTATTATGTAATTGTCTCTATGTAATATAATTAAGTGCTAATTACACCTCAAATATCTTTTATGATGTGTATACGTTTTGCTAGTCATACTTGAAAATGTCTAATTCCACACTGATCAATGTCATTTAATGGAGAGGCTTTTTTTACAATGTGAACCAGTCAGTCATATTGAATGGCTGGATGATCTTTATGGCTCTCTATGTGTTCAAAGGCCACATTAGTGGTATGTATGCTGCTGGCAGAGTGTCATCTGTCATTGCTACTCTAGTGTGTTAAATAAATCACCATATGCCCATTGCCTCTGAAACCAGCTCGCTATTCACCTTTGTGTGATCCAAAGAGATCTAAAGAACTCTTGATGGTTTAAGTAAATGTATTTCTGTTAAATTGATAGTTCACCCAAAATCCTGTCATCATTTACTCACCCATAAGCCTTTCGTCCATCTTCTAAACACAAATGAATGTATTATAATGAAACCACAGGGATTTCTGTCCCTATAGATTCCCATTCCACCAAAACTTCAAAAATTGCATAAAGACATTGTAAAAGTAAATCATATGAATAAAGCAGTTCAATCGAAGTCTTCCCGAAGAGACACAATCACTTCATACGATGAACAGATTTGATGTAAGCTTTTAATTTAATATAAACATTGATTAGCACATCCTACATGGGAGTACATCAAAGATGGTAAACATGAAAGCTCAAAAGTACTAGTTTGACGTGCGAGAACAAAAAGAAGTTCAATCAAGCTTGCGTTACATGTGAGAACAATGAGCATGCGAGTCAAGCATGCTCATATGAGCTTGTTTACCATATTTGATGAGCTCTATGTATGTTTATATGTGAATGAATGTCTAAATGAAATCTATTCATTATATAAAGTCATTGTGTCTACTCGGAAGACTTGGATCAAACCGCTGTATTCATATGGATTATTTGTACAATGTCTGCTTTTTTGAGCATTCAAAGTGTTGCTTGAATGGATCGTTCAAAGAAAAGACAAATCTCTCTCTCAAAAACTTGAATTTCAAAAATGAAGAAGTGTAATGGATTTGGAACAACATGAGGGTGAGCAACTGATGACACAATTTTCATTTTTAGGTAAACTAACCTTTCAAACATTTCTTAAATGTAGCACAGTTGAATCATGTGATGACGGTCTATAAAATTCACTATAAAACTGCATTTGTCTCAATCTCCCTGTTAGTCAGCTATTGTTGACTAATGTGGAAAATGCACCAGCTCTGCTTTGGATGCAGCAGTTTAGCTCAGATATCAATGATCAGTGTCAACACTCTAAAACGCTCCTGAAAGTCAGAGAAGAGACATTAGCTAAAGCTGTGACTGATGGAGACAAAGGAGCCCCTGGGACTCATTAACAGATCTCTGTGAACACCAGAACAAAATCTGCTCTTCTTCTGTTGATGACATAAAGTAGGATTATAAATGATGTAGTGAAAGGGTGAATATTTTGATGTTGGTTGGGAAATACACCAAAATCCAAATCGCTCTTGAGACTCTGGGCCGTTTACAAGCACAAACTTTCACATAGTTCCTTATCTGAACTTAAATGACCCAGATTCATATAAATATATGAATCATTACACCCATGATCCATAAATATGACAGCAACTTTAGCATTGGGTGAAAGCACTTTTTTTTCAGTTTTGAATTAAATTAATTCATAGTTGAAATTTAGTCAACTACATCTGCCATATTGAGTACCTTTTTCCACTGTGCTTGTTGCAATGCTTTTCTGAGATTGCCTTATCTGTGCAGGAAATTCAAGATTCTGGTGCAGTCATATTAATGAAATTTCTGCAAACTTTTGCAGGCAATTGTTCATTTTCAAGTGTAGCGATGCATGAAGCACCTCTCAAGCAAAAGTCAATTTTAAGCCAAGTTGCTTTCTGTTGGTCGTTTCAGTGTGACCAGCTTATATTCAATGCAAAATATGTGGAAATCTTTCACTCTCGTAAGATTGAGTAGATTCATATTACTAGATTAAATTACTGATATTGAATTACTGAAATTAATAGATTTCACATGTGAAAAGTTGCTGAACATTGGTAAATGTGGCCACTTTAAGATTTTGGTTAAAACAAGGTACATTATAATGCAGCATCATTTTGGGACTCACTAGAATATATAACTATAGATGTTAGTATATAGTATATAACTCACTAGAATTTTGGAACAGAACTCCTGTGTTCATATGAAAATTGATAGCAAATGTTCACCAGCAAACCTAAGGAAACACTCTACACAGACAAGCACAGTCTCCTGCAGGGCGCTGCCTAAAACAAGCTGAGAGCATGTGCAGAAGTGTGACTCAAAATGATGTTGCATTTGAGAATGAACTGAGGAAAATGCCACCCTCTCTTCAGGCTGATTGCTGTCTGAGTGAGAGGGGTGTGATGCAGAGACTGAGAATCTCAGATCTGATATAACGAGAGAACAAAGCCCAGATTATTTGTGTAGTCACGTTTTTCTCCAATGTCTTTACCAGACAATTGTGTCATTACAGCAACCAAACAGACAAATATGGAATCGTTTGAATAGGTAAGCAGAACCCTAATAATAAAATCAATATATACAGTATATTGATCTTATATCAATATAGCTGCAAGCAGTGATTATTAGGGTTCAAATGCTTTAAGGCACTTAAGCACTTATGAAAAAATATATTACATATTATTTAGCAAGTCTGTAACTACCTAAATCAATCATTTAAAATAGCATTTTGGAAAATCCAGGTAATTTGCCATAGAAATATGGTGATTTTTAATGATTATGACTGTTATAGCGCCACCTGTGATCCGATCTCCATCAAACTTTGCATGCTTGTTTAGAATCACCTGTCACATGTGCTCACCTAGTTTCGTGAAGTTTTAAGTTTTCGCTTAGATTTTATAGGCTTTTGGGTATATTTGGACACACCCCTTTTCTAAACGACCCCGATATAGCAACCCAAAGGGTTAAGTTCAACATTTTTTGATAATTATTGACCTAGAGAGTTCAGAGAATTGTACAGCAGTGTTTTTTTTCCATGACTAGGTTTTTTACATATTCTCAATTATTTAACAAACAATTTGATTGACAGCAGTGGTTATAGAGACAAAGTTGTTTGGAATGAGGAGGTCTATCAGATGATATAAATATTGTGTGTATGTGTGAAAAATGTGTAATATGCAATCGTTTATGCCCTTGAAAAACGTGATATCGCCCCCAGTGGCCGATTTATTTCAAATTTCTCACAGACCATGAGTCAAACAGGTCCACTGAGTTTCGTTCCGATTGACCTCCGTTAACCTTAACAAGTGCTCAAACTTCATTTGCCAATGGCGGCCATGTTTTTTTTAGATACGCAAATGTCCTTAAAGACACCTGTGGCACTTTGGACAATGACACTGCATACCAATTTTCATGTTGATCGAAAAAATGGTTGCGTAGTTATAGCCATTTTTATGTTTTTTACCCCTCTTATAGCTCCAAGTGATCAAGGCTCCGTGATTTTTTTCATGTGTTATATATGTTATATATATGTCATGCGACGATATCTCATTCCGTTAAAAAAGTTATAGCCATTTTAGTAAAAGTGGCCCTGCCCCTTCCCTTTGCGAATTTTTTTTTTTTGGTAATTATTGATATTCACTCTCCAGAGAATCTTTTTACACTGGTTTGGTTCCGATCGGGCGAAAAAGCTAGGACTAGTTCGCAAAAGCAGGTTTTTCAAAAAATCCAAAATACCCGAAACTTTCGTCATGTGAATCCGAGCCATGCGTTTTGTCCGTCGTGAGCCAAGGATTCCAACTACATAAGGCACTTGAGCCTGCAACTAACAGTTTAGGAGTTCTGAGCGAATTTGTACTTTTGATTGCTGTAGCGCCCCCGTCAGGCCAATTTGGACAAGCCTTGGTTACGTTGTAGACGGTGTGACTACTACGATCCCTCCAAGTTTCAAGTCTCTATGACTTACGGTATGGTCTGCCTGATCAGTTTTATGTGGAGATCCTTGGCCATTCTAACAATTACAATAGGTTTTCAGCACTACGCACTTGAACCCCTAAAAAGCTATCAGAGACTCAAATATGAGTACTCCGGTATAGAATAGAATAGAACAGATGTTAATTCACCATTGTTTAGCTAATTTTACCAGGCGAAATTCACTCATTTCAATAAGAATCCACGCAAATTAGAATTTTGTGTGAGGGCGAAAGATTTCTCCATCTGTTGTTGACCAATAGAAAGCTGTTTGGCTTTTGTATGAGCTGTGCTTCATGAATCGCTACACTATTGACATTGGACAGTGGACCTATTTTTCCCACAAAAGTTCACCAAAATGTTGCTAATACGAAGACAGAACACTGTATTGCACTATAATATAATAATGTAGTAAAAAGCATCATGAGAAAGGAGAGGGTACCACCCATGATTCGTTCAACCTGTTGATGACCAATCTCATGTGTGACCCATGAACTGGAGGAAAATGTGTGTCGGAGAGGTGTCAGAGTCTTTCCAGGCTAGCCATCATCTGCTTTAAGACACAAGTGGAACGGAGTGAAAGAGAGTGTAGTGGCCAGACACATCTGATCTTGCAGCATGTCAGACATGATTAGGGTGTCATGCAACAGCACAGACTTCAGTAAAGCAGCCCTGGAAGAGCCTGTCTGCCAGTTAACATGAGCACTCGCTGGGTGGGGTGTACACAAATGCACACACTCTCATTGTGTCCGATTGCTAATTTAGCCACTGACATCTAGACAGTCGCAGTCAAATCAGAATATATGAAAACCATATTTGCCCTGTTATAATCCTGTAGAAAGCCATGCTGCAGATAATGGCAAAATTCACAATGAGAGCTTTTCATAGTATAGTACATCAATAAAACCACACAACGTCAGATTACAAAAATATGTGCCTAATTGGTGCAGGCATGTAGGCCAAACCCAGAAATCAGTTAGCATTTTGGCTCTTCCAGTTCCATCATTCTGAAGTCAGTGGATTTTTTGAACGTGTTTTTAGTCCTGAAATAAGTCTGTGGTAAACACAAGCTCAAGATATTTTCATGTTTTATTCTACGGCATTAAAATACATCAGTACATACCCCTTTTTAAAGCTTTTACTTGACGTTACTAACAAGTGGCTAAATGGGACTACAGAGGTTGTCAGGGACATTAATCACAATCACACTGAATAGGTAAATTCATCTACTCATTAGTCCACATTCACAGCCTCACAGTGTTTATAATCACGCTCTTGCAAACTATTCTAACTTTCAGGTAAAATGTTTATATATATAAAAACTGAAAGAGTTGGTGGAGGCGGCTTCATAGAACTCGTTAAACCACGGTATAGCTTGTAGTTTATAGCCTACATTTAGCTACGTTAATATTTCTTCCAACTGTATTTAGGCTTTGAAAACGTTGTGTTCATTTGTGAAGATTATCATGATGAACAAAACATGTAAGTATCATAAACTTTTGCTGGTCACAGAGTTTATTTTCTGCAATAATCCAAAATCCAATGAAACAGTCCTATTAGGTTTTTGTTGAAGGAACTGGGGTTTTGCTAACTTCCGGGTACAATTAAGCCCAAATTGCATAGAAAAAGGCAGTTGTTTACTGAAAAGAATGAAAGTGACTTCATTTCAGTATTCAGAGCACATCGTTACTTGACAAGTGTTGTGGAAGTCTCTTTTGAACTGTAGCTTGCCAAGTTAGCTATTTGTGATCTATAGCAGTTAAGCTATAGTTAAGCAACTTCTAGTTAAAAAGATTCAAGCTAATAAAGCTACAAGGCCTCAAGCTACAAAGTAGGACAACAAGCTGCTAACACTAACACACACACACACACACACACACACACACACACAAATACATAATTATCTGCCTTCAAATGAACGAAATTCATTCTGATTAGGGTGATAGCATGAAACACTATATAAAAACAAGCTTTTTTTCGGTTTTTGAAAGAAGTCTCTCATGTTCACCAAGGCTGCATTTATTTTATGCACAATACAGTAAAAAACTGAAATACTGTGAAAAATTATTAAAAAAATGTTAAATAACTGTTTTCAGCAGCCATTACTCACAGTGTCACACAATTAAAAAAAAAAACATTCTAATATTCTAAATTGGTGCTTTAGAAACATTTCATAATCTTATCAATACTGCAAACAGTTATGCTGCTTAATATTTTTATGGAAACTGCGATAATTTTTTCAGGATTCTTTGAGGAATGGAAAGTTCAAAAGAGCAGCAATGACTTGAGAAACTGAAAACATTGCTAAATGTTTGAAAAAAATATGTTTTGCTTTAATAAGCGTGTGCATCTGTCTGCAGACAAATCTCCTTCTCTTTCTCTCTCTCAGACGTCACAATCAGCCTCCCTACCATCAAGCTTTTCAGTTCTTCCTGATCGTCAGCCGTCTCCTGTCACCGTGGCTACACTGTTGCCTAGTTACTGCTCTCTGAGGCATGCCATCGTGTAATTACCTGAGTATCGAATGGCCCAAAAATAGGCAGCAGTCATGATTCTGAGAAATATCAGCAATGACACACACACACTCCTTTCTGATTCATTCCACCGTGAGCCAGTGACAATGCACACAAAGGCAAAGTAAAGAAAAGATAACAGAGCAAGGGGACATTTGCATTACCCATCATCCAAAGATGACCTTTGAGGGCACAGAGATTATTTCTGCATTCATCTTTTTCGGATTATTGCTCACTTACACTACAACAACAACAAATCTGTGTTTTCTTATAGTCAAACACTGTCAGATCTACAGTATATCTGTTACTATTGCTCATATCTAGGGTTGAACAAACACTTAACCCCAACTTATGAATGTAACTAATCCTGCCTGCACCATTTCTGTTGGAGACATCATGTTTATATTGCTTTCATTAAAGGGATAGTTCACTTAAAAATGAAACATATGTCATCATTTACTCCCCCTCAAGTTGTTCCAAACCTGTACGAGTTTCTTTCTTCTGTTGAACACAAAAGAAGATATTTTGAAGAATGTTGTTAACCAAACAGTTGACGGTATCTATTGACTTCTATAGTGTTTTTTTCTTCTTCTTCTATAGTATGGAAGTCAGTGGCTACCATTAGCTGTCAACTTGCAGGTGAGTAAATGATGACAGAATTTTCATTTTTGAATGAACTATGCCTTTCAAAATTATATCTTGTGTGGCTTTTTAAAGATAAGTTGCACTATTATTCTTATAAGCAAAAATACCTTTTTTGTGTGTAATGAGTCATTATAAAACATCTTGTCATATTATAATTTAATGCCATAACATGCTGCAGTAATCTAAACGATTTAATCGTTCGTCCTGTCCTCCTCTGTTGGTACATATCATATTATCATGTCAGACTATATGATATTGTATTAGTACTTCTGAAAGAGATCCATACATCACATAGCACTCTGCAGACCTTCCCCTTCTGCATACCGATCCAACGCCAATCTCTGCTCACTCTACTTAATGAACTAACTGAGTCAATAAAATATAGAAAGACAGCCTTGAGAAGCGCCCAGCATAATAGACAGAGAATGTGATTTGCTTTCTACTCAATGTGGGAGCTCTATGTAAATGTGCATAAACACACATAAGTTTGTTAATGATAGAGAATTTCTATAGCTATAAAGGAGTGAAATCTTGAATTTATAGGCTCTGGTTCTTTAGCAGTTCCATTAACAATTATTTGATCACTTTTGAGAAAGCACCTTGCCTGCAATATTTGTCCTTACTAAATTACAAAACTAAAACAATACTATTTTTGTTAATGTAATATTCCCGTTTAATTAAATTACCACATTAAGACTAAACTTATATCTAAAATACTCACTCTCATTAAAAAGTAGTCATTAATTTTTTACTGATTTAAGTGAAATTCAGTGAAGAAGGATTCAGACTGATGAGTGAATGATTCATTGGACTGACTTAAATCAATAACCATTTTATAAATAAAAAAAGAGCTAATAAAAAGCATACTCATTACCAGATCAGTCCTTTGCAGTGTTATTTTAGTATCATTAATATACTTATTTTTATTAACATTTTGAATTAGGTTTTATTTTAATATTTTCCATTATATTTGTGTGTGTGTGTATAGTTTTTATTTTATTTAAGTTTAAGTTTTTGTTTTAGTTATTTTACAACAATTTAGTTATTTAAGTTTTTTTTTTTTTGTTAACTATAACAACCCTGGTTATAGGCTAAGAAAATTTGTCATGCTCTAGATCTTTAGTGTTCAGTGGAAGAATGAAGACCCAAAAATATTTACATTTCTTGAAATTAATTTGTTAATTTGTAGGGGATAGAAAATAAAGTTTGTATAAAAACCATTACGCCTATGGAGAGTCCCCGTAAACCACATATGCAAGAATATGTGTGTGTGTGTGTGTGTATGTTTTATGGAACTGGTTCTGGAAAAAAAAAAAATCCATCTCTGTAATACAACAAATGTTAACCCGATGATAGCTTTAAAATTAAATAATGTAAATGTAAATTAATGCAAGTCAATTTAATGTCAAGTCCAGCATGATAAATAAAAGAAAAAGTGTATAATTCTGAATCATTTGTGGCACCAGACAAACAAATTTTATAGGTGTTTCCAAGGGGTGGGCGATATGGCAAAAATATATCACAATTTTTTCAGGAAAATCACGATGATCTTATCACGATTCTTTGTCGTTGTTTTTTTTGTTTTTTTCAAGTTGACTGAGTAATTTCCCTATTTTTAAAACAAAGCCTTACAAGGTAACAAAATATAACATAAAAAAAGAATGGCAGATATTTAGGCCAAGTGTGCGAAGATAAAAATCTGTCATTTTGTTATTTTGTGATTACAAATACACATATACAAATAAAATAAACAGTGCTTTATTTTTCAGGTACAGTAGGTGTATTTAGCAGTAGCATTCAAGAAATTAAATGAACAAAATATAAAAATAAAACACTATATACACGTCACTGTATACATTATACACTGATTCTTAAAGCAACTGCATTAAAGTTCTTCAGTCAAGAGCAGTGAGTGATTTTCTCTTTGTGTTTTGTTGTTTTATTAACATTAAAGGGATAGTTCAACCAAAAATGAAATTTTTGTCATCCTTTACTCACTTTCAAGTTGTTTTAAACCTGAATTAGTTTCTTTCTTCTGTTGAACATAAAAGTTATTTTGAAGAATATGGGTAACCAAACAGTTGCTGGTCCCCAGTGACTTCCATAGTTTTTTTTGTTTTTTTCCCCTACTATCAAAGTTCAGCACAAGAAAGAAATTAATACAGGTTTGGGACAACATGAGAGTGAGTGAGTAAATAATGACAGAATTTTCATTTTTGGGTGAACTATCACTTTACATGACAAGCGGCAGCATGTTTAGTACTATTAGTCTGTTGTCACTTTAAGACCTGCACGCATCTAATATACAGGCATGCATCCGTTTTTCTCTCAACTGTTTACTTTCACTTTAGTCATAACCGTTTATATGTAAACCTTGTGTGTTTTTGACAGTATTAGCGCAATGAGACACGAAACTTCAGCGCTTCAGATGTATGTGCTCAGAAAATGCACGTCAGAACAGCACACAAATTAATGTTTAACCGGCAAGGCTTTAAAGTACATGCAAATAATGTACTTTTGTGATTGTGAAGTGCAGTGTCCCGTGAGTGTCTACCGCTGAGTTAACATTTGATGTGAATTTATGTCACGTTGTACAGTATATTGAGACTGGGGAGCCAGAATTGCAACTGACAGAATGTGTGCTGTAGCACGATACTACAATGTTTTTTCAAAAGCAAATCATGGAGACATTTTAATCATCCACGATCAAAACTCATGACATCGCACACCCCTAGTGTTTCCCAAACAGTTTTACAACCGCCCCTTAGGTAGCCCCAAACACAAGCCACTAATTCAGCCAAAAGTTGACACATAAGACCCAAGGGGTCAGGGTTTTTGGCTGGTTAGCACTGTCCTGTTATATGCACTTAGTAGATGCCATAACTACACTATTATGGTTCCAAAAAGCAGCTTTCTCCATTGATGGCAATTCAAAAGCATGCATTCATTCACTTAATAGGTTTAAAGTTTTTTTTTTTATTATTATTATTTTAATGTCAAGTAAATAGGACAGTTTTGTTAGGTATGATGGTTTTTATTCATTACATAATTTCCGCACTTCCATTTATGATGATTGAATCTGATGATTTCACTATTATTCTGCCCCACAAAGGCAAAAAATTGTAACTATACCAACATTGAACCTAAGGGAAAAATATATATATGTGTGTGTATATAGTATGTGTAACGGAAGCCAGTGAGTAAGTGCTGTGCAGGTAAACCTCACTCCCCTGATCTCAAGAGACGCACTA
>NW_015547713.1:652512-653011 GCF_001515605.1 Sinocyclocheilus anshuiensis
GTCTAAAGGGGGTGAGTGTAACGGAGGCCAGCAAGTAAGTGCTGTGCAGGTAAACCTCACTCCCCTGATGTCAAGAGGCTGCAGTCTTTAGCCTCCTTGTTAGTGCGTCCGCCTCTCATGCCGGAGACCCACTCGAAACGAGAACGAGGTGTGGCGGAGAGGACCCGGGGGAGAGGGGTTACATATGGATAGATTAAGGCAACAGCTATTTGCACTAAGTGTAAATAGCGATAGAGGCTATTTACACTGTTAGCTGGACTTTCTGCTATTTATACTACTAAGTGCAAATAGCATATTTAGCATATTTTCTTAGTGATAGATGCTATTTACACTAAGTGCAAATAGCGATAGATTCTATTTACACTGTTAGCTGGACTTTCTGCTATTTATACTACTTATTGCAAATAGTGGCAATTATCTGCACCTCAGTATTATAGTACATTATAAAACAGTATGCAATAATAACGTATTGAGTGTAAATTATAATTTTAATTCAAAT
>NW_015547713.1:658492-665161 GCF_001515605.1 Sinocyclocheilus anshuiensis
AGGCAGCGGCTATTTGCACTAAGTGTAAATAGCGATAGAGGCTATTTACACTAAGTGCAAATAGCAATATTTGCTATTTACACTAAGTGTAAATAGCAATTAGATGCTATTTACACTAAGTGAAAATAGCATATTTTCTTAGTGATAGATGCTATTTACACTAAGTGCAAATAGCAATGGATTCTATTTACACTAAGTGAAAATAGTATTTTTAACAATATGCTATTTACACAGTGCAAATAGCGATAGATTCTATTTACACTGTTAAAATAGCTGGACTTTCTGCTATTTATACTACTTATTGCAAATAGTGGCAATTATCTGCACCTCATTATTATAGTACATTATAAAACAGTATGCAGGAATAACGTATTGAGTGTAAATTATAATTTTAATTCAAATTATTAAATGGATGACACCTTATTGGGACAATACAGCCCTCCCTACACCTATCCTAAACCTACCCGATACTTTATTTTCAACTTGATTATTTCCTTCATTTTTATTTAAAATAATTGCCTTTCCGATGTGATATGAGATTTGAAAAGGGAGAAAAAAAAGTTCGGTAAAAGGCGGATTCGAACCCGAGTCAATAGCGTCAAAAAGACTACAGTACACACGTTACCATGTACCCTACACGTACCCTAACCCTACCCGATACTTTATTTTCAACTTTTTGATAATTTCCTTCATTTTTATTGAAAATAAATGCCTTTCCGATGTGATATGAGATTTGAAAAGAGAGAAAAAAAAGTTCGGCAAAAGGCGGATTCGAACCCGGTTCGATCTCGTCAAAAAAACAAAAAAGACTACGTTACGCGCTTTACCATCTACGCCACTGGAGCTAACAACTGATAGCCGTTTTTTTATAGTGTTGACTAGCCCGATCACACGTTTGTGGGTGGAGCTAGTGTAAATAGCCTCTGCCAACAAGGCTATAAATAGACACTCCGATAGATTAAACAACTGTCCTAATGTAACATCCTCTGCTCTACCATCTGAGCTATCGAATGTTGATGAGTGCCATGACCCTCACAGGAACACGTCAGAGATACAAAGATACAGAGATACAGCGTAGCCACACACTCACCCACAAACTAAGTTGATTTGGAGCAGTGAGCTGACCTGCCGTGAACCGAGCAGACAGCAGCTGTTCCAGTGTAGCCAGCATACCCGTACTCCAGCTGAACCAGCCCTAAACAAATCAATTCCCACCAACCAGCAGGAGCAGCCAAACTCAATCCAATCAATCTGAATTAGAACTTCAAATACTGCCTATATGAGGTGACAGCACTACTGTTTGCTTTTGATTTGACATGCATATCTTCTCTGACTTCGGTCAATTTGGATTACGTTTACTTGATTTAATGTTGCAGAACGAAGCAACAAAGCCTACTGGTTTTGGGTTTTATTTAAAATTCTGTCACGGTACGCTGATGCTGTGCGTGAATCAGTATGGCCTAATTACAACTCCAGTGATTACTGTAAAGTTTAATTAGCGGAAAACAAGACATGGCACAATGAATTCCTCCCCAGATCCCCACAGAATTTCAAGAGTTCCATTTTCCCTTCCCCAAAAAAACACAAGTCTCTAGTGTGTTTGTGCGTGTTTCTCTCTATGCTTTGGGTCAGTTATTTTGAGTAGGTCTCCTGAGGCTAGAAGCAAAGCTTATCCTTTACTGAACCTCCTGTTTAATTCTGACATTAACCCATATGGACTGGAGCTCCACAGTAGTGGGGATCTGGATTCTTCTGTTACACAAACTGACAGTCTAATACACTATGTTTTCTGCATTATCCAAACCACCAGGATGGTGATCAGGGCCGTTTCTAGCCAATTTGACGCCCTAGGCGAAATCCCTATTGCCCCCCCCCGAATTTTACTATACAAATATTTTTTAATTGGATGTTAAAGTTTATATGGGAATATTACATGACACGCTGATCCTTTAACAATGCATTGGCGCAAAAAACGCACACCTTTTGGACAAATCTGCCACAAATATTTTGACAAATGTGCCACAAAAGTGTCACAAATACTGCCTAAACAAAATACTGATTTTGTGCACTTTATTTACTGTACCAATATTTTAAATTGGCCTTTGAACTTAGCTTTATTGCATGGCAAAAAAAGGTGTTACCTTGCCAAAGCACTGACAGAGCCCACTGATCTAATGGCGTTGTTGAGCGCTCCAAATGCAAACTTTGCATGCAACAATCAGGCAGCAACTGACAGCACTCTGATCTAGTGGCATACAGGCATCGTCAGATTGACAGTACTCTAGCCCAATAATGTTGGGGGATCCAGTGGGGGCAGCAGTCATATTTCAGGGTGACCGTGCTACTCTTTATCACAACCCTGCTAAAAGTGCCAGTACGTGCGCTCATTGGCGCCCCTTCAGCTGGTGGCGCCCTAGGCGACCGCCTAGCTCGCCTATGCCTAGAAACGGCCCTGATGGTGATTAAGGAAAAAAGGCCAAGTTTAGCACCCTTTGACACTCATACACTCACATGCAGAAGGAAAACAACTCACTGATGCCACCTTATGGACCATTTGGGCCATTGCAAAGGGGGGTTAAAGGTTATCATGGTGTAAGGACAAGAGAATATGTTACCTCTATTGCCACCACAATGAGGATCATCTGAGTCTCTGATTCAGGGAAGTACGCTTTCACTTGTGAGGACAAACCAATCAAGGCACAGTTGGTCACCACTGAGATAATGCTCATCGTCTCGAATGCCAACTGGAAGAATAAAAAGATCAAATGTTAGTTTTGTTTGTGTGTGTGTGTGTGTGTGTGTGTGTGTGTGTGTGTTGTTAAATACAACTAATTGAAATAAAGTTTCAATAAAATAAGATATAAAAATGAGATAAAATACTAAATACTTCAATTTAAAAAAAAATAAAGTTTAAGTTGTAGTATTAAAATGACAAAAACCTTTTTAGAAATAGAAGTAGAAATATTTAAATAAATTAAAAAATTAAATAAAAATGGCAAAGGCACATAACAATAATACTAAAACTCAAAATAAAATGAAAACTAAAAATCTAATTGAAAATATTAACAAATACTCTAATAGTACATAAATAATACTGAAATAACACTGGTGTGTAAATATATAGTACCATTTAAATGTTGGGACAGACTTGACTACTGTACATGTTTCTGTACATTTAGTCTTAATAACTTTAAATGCTTAAAATTATTTTTCATATACATGTAAGTGGATATCAGATATATAAGAGAGATTAGTGTGGTTGTTTTTTGGTTATGCATAATGTCTGCTAATCCACTAATCTTCCGTATGACTTGTTCTGGCTAGTTCTGACTCATAGGTATTCTGAGTAATAGGATGAAGCATATCTGATTAAATAAATAAATGATGGAATTTTACATTTGATACTTCAGTACATTAAAAACAAGTACCTTTGAACCATTTACTCAAGTAGAACTTTAAAGTAGTACTTATATTTTTACTGGAGCATTTGTACTTGACTTGTACATGTACTCAAGTACATGATTTGTGTACTCTGTCCACCACTGCGTGATATCAATTTCACATACCCTTTTCTCTGAATACGAGTATAACTGAGCCAAATCCTTCATTCATGGGCCTTCACACACAATGTAATTCACCCAACAATGAAAATCCCGTCATCACACAATATTATTATCACACTGCTTCAGATAACCATGTACACTACTATTCAAACGTTTAGGGTCAGTAAGGTTTATTATTATCATTATTATTATTTATTCATTCAGCAAGGGCACAATAAATTGATTGTTACAAAAATCTATTTCAATGCTGTTCTTTTGAATTCTGGGGAAAATGTATCATGGTTTCCAGAATTTTTTTTTTTTTTTTTTAAATAATTGTCAACATTGATAGTAATAAGAAATGTTACTTGAGCACATCAACATTAATAATAGGAAATGTTACTTGAGCACCAAATAATTAGAATGATTTCTGAAGGTCAGTGTTTTATGAAAAAGAGCTGCTACTAAGACTTCTCTCAATTTCTCATGTTGTGTTCCACAAACAGCATATTTCCTTATACAAGGTCATAAATAAAAGTAAATAATAATAATTTGTTATTTTTAAACGAACTTTTATTCAATTAATATTAAAGAAAGAAGGTCGTATTTTTGATTGCTATTGTTAAAACAACACTTTTTTCTGGATTTATATTTAACACAAACATCCAGATGACAAGCTGCATTATCATTATGATTGAAATAGTCATTTTTACTGTTTTTGAAGTTTGTCAGATTATACCCTGCATTGTACATTTCTTATGTCTCTTAAGCTTTCTTTAAAGTACAGTAAATTATCAGGATGTGAGGCTTTCTCATGAGGTTTTCTCACCTGCCACACCCCGATGTTTGCTGCTGGTTCTGAGAAGGGACGCTTGAAAACATGGCACATCTTGAAGGCGTCAGAATAAACCTCAGTGATGTTGTTCAGCACCACCAACACAGCGGCCAGCGGATACACACAGGAGAACAGACTCACATAGCCGAACAACAGGAACTGCTCGAGGTAGTCGTCAAATGTGCCCTGATGACCAAAGTTATTTCAGAGAGATTCAGTTTTAAAGGTCAGAAAGGAACGGAAATGGTCATGTAAAATTTAAATGATGACTGGTTTTGGTGCAAGAAGAAACCTTGACTAACATTTGAAGTGGACTTCAAAAGAGTGTATATCCTATGTGCTGGTAATTATATAATTTTCACAGCTCAAGGCACCCAACTGATCACAGTTACTGGAACCTACCAGATAGGTGTTCATTTCGGTCTCCAGCTGAACTTGTTCCAGCAGGGGGAGCTCTTTATCACCCATCATTCTCCTCATCCTCTTATGGACTTTCTTGTTCCTCCTCCTCTGCAGCCAGTATGGCAGGAAGGCCTCCATCACTTGATTCAGGATTTGAGAGGTGATAAGCAGCGTGGCCAAACTCTAATGATACACACACAGAGACAACCATAAGGCATCTTGTAAAGTTGTAATTAAGTCATTCAACTACACTTGATTTATTGCTTGTCGAAGCAGCTGAGTTTTGTGTGAAATACTGACCTGTCTCAAAAGCACCATATCTTGCATGACAAAGGCAATATAGAAGAGAGAGGCAAAGCAGTTTACAAAGTTAAACTGGAAACAAACAAACAAACAAAAAAACAATAATTAAAACTACATTTTCACTTGAGAAATTTGCATAATTGTAATAATGCCAGGGTTCTCACATTTTAGACCACTGCATTTCCACTACTATCCAATTGTTTATAGTCAAATACAATGATACAGAGACTCAGTGGGAACCCTATATTACAGGCAGAAATATATTTACAAGAAGTAAAATAAAAAATGAAATAGTTAAACCTGCCGTTATAAGACTGAAGATGTGAATGAACAGACAAAAAACTTGAAAGCATACCACCAAAACCTTGAGCACAAGGTGATTTTGAAATGATGACTCCAGTCTATGGTTTTCTGAAAAATAAAATACAAGGAATGCGATTTACTTCCATGTTGGAAGGTAACATCTAGAAAATAATTGTTGTGAAATAGCAATTAGTGTGAGGCATTAATAGCATTTACATTAAATTATGGCAAAGTCACACAGAAATATGATTTAGACCAGTGATTCTCAACTAGGGGGCCAAAAGTATTTAAATAAATAATAAATTATTAATAATATATTAAAATAATCTAACTCTAATCTACATTAAAATGTTAAAATTAAAAAATCAAGAAGATCTAAATATAAACTGAAATCATATTTATTTTTGTTTTCCCTCAATAACTATTTCTTTTAATGAACAACATACGGTTCTGGAAAACAAAACACAACTTGCGGAATCGTAAATTGAATAGTTAATTCAATATATAAATTAAAAGTCCAAAAACAGCTTTGTCCTAAATTACAGCAAATATTCCGGAAATAGGGGGGATTCCTTCAAATATTGTATTGGACAATAAGGTGCTATTGAAAATGTTGAGAATCACTGATTTAGACTCAAGTAAATTTTAGGTGATGTTCCTGGTAAAGGCACTAGACACCTCAGGGTTCTGATGAAAAAAAAAATTGTGACTTTATATATCACAATTACAATTTTGTTTCTTTCTTTTTTATTTATTTCTCAGAATTGATACTTTACATGTCCCAATAGTGACTTTAAATCTTACAATGCGACTTTAAAACTTCATCTCACAATTACCTTTTTTTTTTTTTTGACTGAGGCAGAAACTGGCTTGCATAAGATTTAGTTTAAAGCTAACTGTTATTCTTTTAGAAGAAAACAAACATAACCCCAGGTATTTATTCAATACAGTGGCTAAATTAACAAAAAATAAAGCACCAACAGGCATTAACATTTCCCAGCAGCACAGCAGTAATGGCTTTATGAACTACTTTAAATCCAAGATCGATACTATTAGAGATAAAATTGTAACCATGCAGCCGTCAGCTACAGTATTGCATCAGACAGTGCACTATAGATCCCCTGAAGAACAATTCCACTCATTCTCTATTATAGGAGAGGAAGAATTTTATAAATTTGTTAAATCATCTAAACCAACAACATGTATACTAGACCCTATTCCATTTAAGCTCCTAAAAGAGGTGCTTCCAGAAGTCATAGATCCTCTTCTGACTATTATTAATTC
>NW_015547713.1:665341-673515 GCF_001515605.1 Sinocyclocheilus anshuiensis
ATCGATCACAAGTGCAGTATGGAGTACCTCAAGGCTCAGTACTAGGGCCATTACTTTTCACGCTTTACATGTTACCTCTGGGAGATATCATCAGGAAACACAGTGTTAACTTTCACTGTTATGCTGATGATACTCAGCTCTGTATTTCTTCGCGGCCTGGCGAAACATACCAATTGGAAAAACTAACAGAATTCATAGTTGATATAAAAAAACTGGATGACGAGTAAATACTTACTGCTAAATTCTGAAAAAACAGAGGTGTTAATTATCAGACCTAAAACCTCCGCATGTAATAACCTAGAACACTCTCTAAGACTCGATGACTACCGTATCCAGACCAGATGGTGGATCAGCACCTAGAGACGACCTCTACACCCCTGAATTTCAGCGGAGACCAGGACAACCAGATGAGCCCCAGACAGATCCCCAGTGAAGACCTTGTCTCCTAGAGTACACGGCCATCGGGAAAGACCACGGAACCAGATGAGCCCTCTGCACAATCTAACTTTGCTGCAGCATGGATCAACCTGCTGGTTCGTCTGGCCAGAGGAGAACTGGCCCACTGACTGAGCCTGGTTTCTCCCAAGGTTTTTTTTTCCATTCTGTTACCGATGGAGTTTTGGTTCCATGCCGCTGTCGCCTCTGGCTTGCTTAGTTGGGGACACTTATTTTCCAGCAATATCATCAACTTGATTGCACAGATACTATTTAAACTGAACTGACTCGTTAAATATCGCATGCGATTTATTGTGCAGCCCTAAGCGCTATATAAATAAAGGTGACTTGACTTGACTGATTGAAAGAAGAATGGGAAAAAAGACAAGAAGAATTTCAGGCTCACCCCAGTTTGTGAGAAACTCTGCTGCATAGCGATACAGTAAGTTCATGATCTCGATGACCACAGCGTAGATGATACTGGGTACAAACAGCAGAATGCCAGTCGCTAAGTTTGGATTTTCATTGTATATACTTATGGCCCAATTCTCCATGTCAAAGTAAACCATCATCACGTAAAAGGACAGATAGAGGCACAGCAGAACAAAGGGAACCGACACCAAATATATCCTCAACTGCCGCCTGTCATGGGAAAACAAACACTGTCAAAACAATTTGAGCATCTAGAACATTTACCATATTTATCATGCTTATATTTGTTTGATGTTGATTTTGGTGCCATTTTTTTTCCAAAACGTGAGAACATTTCAAAACGTGGTACTTTGAGCTAGGGTAGACTGGTTCCTCTCGGCCCGTGATTGGATTAAACCCCAGAGCTCCATGGAATCCAGCCCTCGGTTCTTCAAACGCTTTTTTGTGGCTCAGAGTTCCCCACCCGTATGCTAATGTAGCGCTGCATCTCTTCCACACTTCCAAGAATACTGTAGACCAAACCAGGTTGAAGACAGCAAACAGCACATACTTGTCGTAGTCCTCCCAGTCAAAGAGGTAGTAAGGGATACCAATGAAGGCCATGGGTACCAAGGCAAACGTAAAATACTCCAGAAATCCAAAGTAGAGCGCCAGACCCTCACCAAAGTAATGTCTGATGTCATCTACATCACGAAGGACACAAAGGGAACATCTTCAATTAATATAGCAAAATGCACTGTGATTTCATTGCATGTGTTTAATGTTCAAAAACATCAGACTTTGAGCTGGTGTATTTTTTAAGATGGTGCAAGTACAAATCTGCTTCACTTTACATTTGCATTAAATGAGCAATCAACACTAATCTGAATTCCCACAATAATTCAAGAGAACAGATATAAATCACACACACCCACCAAATATGACATTCAGCTGTACTTATATAAATTCTTGTGAAATTATTTTCACAGTAAGTTATATCAGAAAACTGATAATAAAGGCTGGAGTTGGGTATAAAGTTCATGCTGCCAGCGCACACAGACAGAGTGACTCACCCAGTGGCTGGAAGGACAATTTGATCTTTTTGTACCATGAGAACGAGAGCCTTTTAAGGTCTTCTTTGTTATGGAGAGGAAAATACTGGACTAGGACACCTTTAGACTGCAACCTCCGCACTGGAAAAGAGTTTACCATCAAAATGTAACTTCAACTTCAAAAATTAAAAAGGCATTGTGAAAAAAACATGAACAAAAAAAAATACTAAAGCATTATTTTTGTTAAACAGCAAATATGACAATCTGAATGGTAATGTTTTGAATCTAGTTTCAGCTGTTCACCACTATACGTTTTTTTAAAGTTGCTACTTCAAGACAGTTTTATGCTGATATAATATTGACAAATATTCAAAATTATGTACTCTACAATGAAATGATGTCAGTGGTTTAAAAATAATGTTTTATTCTACAAGGGCTTTGACAGAATAAACCACCATGTTGAGATCACATGACCTGCCAAATACTACTAGCTTATTTCAGCTTATTTATTTTTAACAGTACACTGTAAAAAAAAATTCCGTAAAATTTACGGTAAAAAACCGGTAAAAAATAACAATATTAATATTCCCTCATTGAATTCCATTTCTGAATTTCACTTTTGAATTAAGTAAATAGTAACCAAGTAATCAAAAACATGTGCACCAATAATATTTTAGCACACAGAAACGTGACCATTGGTTAACAGCACTGGTTTTCACAAATTTATCAGCAATTTATAACATTTTGATTAAAGATTATGAGGATGAACAATTTTTAGGAATAAGATGCACAGATGAATAACACCCAGAACATGTAAATGGGGTCAATTTTGATTTCAAGTTGACTTTAATATACAAACAAACAGAACAATGTTGAAAGCATCAAAGAGCCAAAATGTTTACAATTATCTGGAAAAATTGACAACGGGCTTACTATATTGATTATTTTAAACCGGAATAGAAGCATTTTACAATAAAAATACACACAGCAACTTTAATGTTTTAGTTACTGTATTCATCTAATGCAGCTGGTGATAGACATACACTTACCAACTGATTTTCCAGGGTAGAGCTTAACCTTAGGGTATCCAGGAACATGCTCTTCATTCTTAGCCCTAAGTGTGTCCAACTCATGTTTGATAATGTATTGACACTCGGCATCACTGAGAAATCCTTCACCATCTCCTATGAGCACAATGCAACAGTATTATAGAACAACCTGGACCAATACAGTTACTGTATTGTATCATAATACTGTATCCCTGTTAGAAAAATCAGTCACACTTTAGTTTGGGGGCCAGTTCTCCCTATCAAATATGGCTTTTGCCTCAATAAACTCCTAATTTGCTGCTTACAGTATTAATAGTTAGTAAGGTAGTTGTTAAGTTTAGGAATGGAATACGATTAAGGGATCTAAAATATGAGCATGAAGAATAAGGCATGATATGTACTTCAGAAGTACTAATAAATAGCCAATATGCTAGTAATATGCATGCTAATAAGCAATTAGTTAATAAGGAGAATTGGTCCTTAAAATAAAGTATTTTTAAAGAATCAATATCTCGTTTCTACCTAGTCATATAAACATGAAGCCTTTATAATGAACTAATGAAGTTGAAATAACAAAATATAACAGACTCCTCATCTTTGGTTATAGCTAAATCTCACCATAAAAGTCTTTGAAGCTTTCTCTGTTGGCATAAGTGAACCCTCGCATTGTCCCATCTTGAAATTCCTTAAATAACCCTACATCCTCAGCTCCTTTCAAGAGCCTCTGCAATGTGGAGCCCACCACAAAGACATTTTGATTAGACTTCTGACCATCCTGAGCTGGAAACAGGAGCTGATCCACCAACAACTCTGCTCCTGTAAATAGAATCACAGTGTTAGGAAATACACATTTCACCAGGTCAAATTCCCCCCAAAAAATAAATGTGCATAAAATTTGGCAATAAAAATAGACTAAGGCAATATCCTATCATAATACTAAAGGGGTTCTTAAAAATGTACTCTTTGTATTTATGTTGGTTTCATTTGGTTTAAAAAAAAAATCTTAAAGAAAAAAATCAAAAAAGTATTCATTTGTAAACATTATTATACTTGCCTTATCAGGCAAAATATCAGATTATCTGATATTTTAGGAGACTTTTTTGACCTTGACACATTTACATTCATATTTATAAATATATCCTTACAAATAAGGAAGATTACAAGCAATTTGTCATAGAGCCAGCAATATTCATAGTACACAACTGCATGTTTAGTGGAAATCTAATTTAACCTCATCACAGCACTGAAACAGCTTTGTTAAAAGTGATGAATGATTTGTTACTTGTGGTTGATTCTGGTGAAAATGCAGTTTTGATTCCCTTTCATGGGAACTTCGAACTGCGTCCTCTAGGGGTCGCTATGGGAATCGCAGGTGGATCTGGCCGATGAGTTTGAGGGGGGGGTTTCCCTTTCGCGATCGTCGCCTGTGCACGAGAGTGAGCCCATAAGTAACCTGAGACGTTTTACTGGATCTGAGCTCTGCTTTTGACTTGGTAAATCACAATATCCTTTTATCTCACCTTGAACATTGGGTAGGCATTAAGGATATGGCATTACTGTGGTTTGAGTCATATCTTAAATCCAGGACATTCTCAGTGGCTATTGGCCAGTTTTTCTCTTCATCTGTTTCTCTCTCCTGTGGGGTTCCTCAAGGGTCAATTTTGGGGCCATTACTCTTTAATCTGAACATGCTTCCACTCAGTAATATAATTATGAAATATAAAATATATTTTAATTTCTATGCTGATGATTCTCAGCTATGCATTCCATTAAAATCTAGACATTCTCTGCAGCCTCTCATGGACTATCTTGAGGATATTAAATGCTGGATGGCAAATAATTTCCTCCAGCTTAACGATGAGAAAACTGAGGTGATTATCTTTGGTTACTTCAAAACTAGAAACTCTATAGCCCGTTACTTAGACAATCTTACTCTATATATTAAGTCACATGCAAAAAAAAATAAAAAAAATAATAGGTGTTATCTTTGACTCTCTGTCTTGAAAAGCAAATTAGCTCAGTTGATAAAAAACGGCTACGATCAATTGAGAATAATTTCCAGACTTAAATCGACACTTTCCTTTTTAAGACTTGTAAAAATAACTTATAAAAAGTAATTCATGTATTTATCACATCACGGCTGGACTATTGTAATTCTTTATACCTTGGTCTCTTCCAATCTTCATTGGCACGTTTGCAGATGGTTCAGAATGCAGTGGCCAGACTGTTAACTAGTGCAAAAAAAGGTGATCGTATCACTCCAATTTTTGTTTCCCTTTACTGGCTTCCTGTCCTTGTTAGAATTCAATTCAAAATCTTGCTGATTGTTTTTAAAGCTCTTAATGAGCAAGCCCCATCTTACATCTCTGATCTTATTTTTTTTTTTATTCAGCTCCTAAGTCTCTCAGATCTGCCAACAAAGCTTTTACATGTTCCACGGTCACGACTTAAATTGAAAGGTGACAGAGCCTTTGCAGTTGCTGTTCCACGGTTATGGAATCAGTTGCCGCCTGACATTAGGAGTGCTTCTTCTATTTCTGTTTTAAATATAGACTTAAGACGCATCTTTACTCTGTAGCCTTTCCTGATTATTAAATTATAGATTAGTAACTGTTATCTTTGATTTTTACTCAATTTTATTTTATATTTTACTGTATTTTATAATTGTTTTGTACAGCATTTTGGTAAGCGTAAGCTGAATTTAAATGTGCTCTATAAATAAAATGTACTTACTTACTAGTAAACAAGATAAATCAGCGGTGAAATACAGAAAAGAAAAGATGTTTGTGATGGTCTCAGAAGATTGGGTGGAGGTTCCTCCAGAGAACAGTCTTGAGGGAATCATTTCCTGTTTTATGATTTTTTTTCTGCATTCTGGTTACATCACATGACTTTGATGTTGCATACAAAAGTTTTTGAAATAATAATAATAATTTATGCATTTAGCAGATGCTTTTATCCAAAGCGACTTCCAGTGCATTCAGGTTATACATTTTTTACCAGTATGTGTGTTCCCTGGGAATCAAACCCACGACCTTTTACGCTGCTAACGCAATGCTCTACCACTGAGCCACAGGAACATACTACCACCAGGCAGTGAAGCATATAATATAATATAATAAAAGATACTGCAAAACATCTTTTCAGGAATTTCATATTTTATCACATAAACTCAAAATGGATTTTAAAACAGAACTGAAATTGTAAACATGCTAATCAAAGAAGATGTATATTGAAGTAACTGTTTATAAAATGCATTTTTTATTTACTTTTGAATAAGCAAGTGTCATGTCATTGAACCATCTTCTGTTCTTAATTTTCATATAAAAACAGCTTCAAATAATAACAACTTATGTTACTAGTTTCTTGAAATATTACAGCAGTACTTTATCTTTTATGACAGCTTTATAGTTTAAGTACAATAAAAATCAATTACAGAACTAGTATCCATTTAACATTGTAGTGTCAGACTACTTTAATTAACAAATTGAGCACTGAGCAGTTAATAGGACACAGAGTTGCTCCTTTTTGTCTGTGCAAGCAATATGTATAAAGTAACTTTGCATTTGTGTTTCCTCTACAGGCAGAATTTGATATTCTATGTCCCTGACCTCTGTGAAGGGCAGGGTTCACGTTTGGTGGGTCACAGTGGTTGAGTAACACTGACAGAGGCCCAAAAAAAACAAACAAAAAAAACAATGGATTTCAAACACAGACAACTTTAGAAGACAAGTAGATATTTCAGAAAATGTTCAGTTCCTGTCAACCTCTATCCCTAGACGTTACATGCCAGGGGTCTCACCTCCATTTTGCTGCTTGCCTCTGATCCTGTTTAGTAACCAAGTGATGGCCTCTGCTTTAGTGTCATCAGCAAGCTCCAGGACCACCAGAGGGGTGAATGAAGAGACATCACTGTCAGAAACCGACAAGCCTAGCTGCATTTTTCCTGGTCCCTGTGTTACACACAGGTGAAAAGAGGCAAGGGGCAAAAAAAATTATAAATAAAACATATCACTCTCCTCGAGATTCAGATACAGAAAATACAGGGTGAGATTTTACTTCAGAGCAGATGAAACACCACAAGTAACACCACACAATTCACACTTTGACGAGCGAGCCTTATTTGCATCCATAACTGCTTATGAAAATGTTTTCCTGTTACTCAGAAGACTCATGCAAATAGGTCATTCTTACTAATAGGTTAGAATAAAATTCATGGCTGGTCAAAAATGTCAATATGTCACATATTGTTTAATGCTTGATGATGAAGACATATCATACAGTATAAAATTCACTATAATATGACTCAATCTTCCAATATATACTACCATTCAAAAGGATCAGTAATTTGTTTTTGTTCTTTTTTAAGAAATGTACACTTTTATTTAGCTACAATGTATTCAATTCATCAAAAGTAGCTTTTGCACTGCTACAAAAAAAATAAATAAATAAAATTCAAGCAAAAATTAAGCAGCACAACTGTTTTCAACATTGATAATAATATTAAATATTTATTGAGCACCAAATCAGCATATTATAATGATTTATGAGGGATCGTGTGAAACTGAAGACTGGAGTAATGGCTGCTGGAAATTCATATTTGCCAAAATTGGCAAAATAGAAACAAAAACATAAAAACATCTTACTGACAACAAAATGTTGAACATTACAGTGTATCCATTTTCATAATTAAATGTTAAAAAGTTATTTAAAAGAAAAAAAACATGTGTCCACAATTCATGTAAAAAAACTGAAATGTCCATTTTGTGCGTGTTTGTGTGGAAAAAATGTGTATACCCCTACATCAACATTGATGATATTAATATTACATTACATCAAGAGCGAACCTAATATTAAAATCAAGTTTAACAGCAGAACAATAGTAATAGTATGACAATATTAAATGGCTTTCAGCTTCAGGGCCTGGCAAACTTGAATTTCACATTACACCAAGTAATGCTTGGGAAGAATGTGAGAATCCACAAAAGAACAGCTCAGATGAAAGAAATGGAAAAGTCTGGAATGGCCATGTCAAAGTCCAGACCTCAATCCTTAAGTTGTGATGGGCCATACATGAAAGAAAACCCCTCCAATATCACACAGTTAAAGGAGATCTTAATGGAGGAATGAGCAAAAAAAAATTCTAGTTAGATTTTTTTTATATATAGGAATTACAAGAAACACATCAAGAAGCCACTAATGTAGGGGTGTACTTATTTTTCTGCAC
>NW_015547713.1:674098-676099 GCF_001515605.1 Sinocyclocheilus anshuiensis
CGGTAAATCTCCATCACGTGCGTGCTTTCACATTGAGCAGCATTAACTACACAGAGCCGGTGTTCACTGATGAGCTGCGCAAAAAATCGCGCGAATATGAACGTGGTTTTGCGCAGCTCGTCAGTGAACAACGGCTCTGTGTAGTTAATGCTGCTCAATGTGAAAGCCCGCAGGTGATGGAGATTTACCGCTGATTACAGAACCGGCTTTACTGATAAGATGCGCGTTAAATATCGCATGCGATTTATCGTGCAGTCCTATTAATAATGCATGTATGCATATGCTAAGGGATCGTCTCTATATATGTTCAACATAACATCAACCATTTGAAGATGCATGCATTCTTAAACATGCAATTCTGGAGAGAGAGAAAAAAAAAACTCCAGACAAGTAACATTCCACATTGCATGAAAAGGTGTGGCAAGAAAACCGACAACAAAGAAGATCTCTTTAAAACTAAACCTGCAGGAATAACCCAGAGTTTGTGGACATGTCTCTGAAAAAACAGCATGTGATTCTCATTGCATTACACATTTCTTTGGTTGTCCTGACTGAATGACAGTCAACGGGGTTTGACTTCATTGACAGATTATTGGGCGGAGCTAAACATGCATGCTCGACAAGGAAACATACAAAGACTATATGTGATCCCGTTTACATTTATACGGATAGATAACTCACAAATGCCACTCTTGTTACCACTTTGCAACGCTTAAATGTTTGTATAGTAACATATTAAAGACACAAGCCGTATGTCAGGCCTGAAACCCCACTGACATGAAAACTATTTCTACTCACAGTGTAGCACGCGCGATCAGCTGTCCGGAAAGCGAACAGACGTCAGTCCTGCGCTTTAGAGACCCATTCAAGCCAGTTGATTTAAAAAACTTGATTTAATTTGTGTTTAATTTAACTGTATGAGACAGAGAGGTTTAAAGTTAAGGCTGACTTGAGTTCCTCCACGTCATCGAGATGACACAGCCCTAATTCTAGATCACACCCACCCACCGTTCAAACCTGTTATACAAACACTTGCATATGCAACTGTAAGTGATTTGACAACACTGGTTTAATTACGCAGACAACCAGTAGGCCTATATGAACTTGAAATAGATCCTCTTAAGAGTTATTCGTGTAAACGCCATACACCGTTATAAATGCGTTTTAGCATCAAAGAAAATGAAAATTATTTTGCGCCTTCAAACAACACGTATGCAGTGAAAACGACTTCTGAGCTGTACATTTAACGCTGGTAATAATCACTCACTAGCCAGCTAGGAAGTCTAGATCAGCGTTCACGTTTGATTCTTTATCACGTGATCAATGCTAGTGCTGTCCGATTCGTGAGTGAATCACTCTTTTGAACCGGTTCTTTCTAATGAACCAGTCTGAATTGATTCGCAACCCAGGCTACATGCAAATCTCAAGTTATTGCTCTGAATTGATTCGCGAATCAGTCTGGATCAGTCAGCCAACTGACTCACTGGCTTATTAAATGGGTCGTAACTCGGAATGGTTACATTACCACTATTTCTGCCATATATTTAGGTCAATTTAACTTATGTGTAAACAGTTTACAGAGTTACAATGGACATTGAAATGGTTATGGGTAGGGTTGCCAACTTCAGAAAAGGAAAATAAGGGACAATCGTGGTTTTTCATAGAAAAATAGGTGTACTTATTTTTCTGCACAGTCAAGTTTCCATTTTTATTCATTATATCACACACACACACACACACACATATTTAGATTATGGTTGATGTTTTAATTAATCTAAAAATGCAAAGAGCTTTCTGTGAAGGTTAGGTTTAGGGGTACGTTTGGGGTTAATAGGTAGGAAATATCATTGGTTCAATATAAAAGCAATGTAAGTGAATGGAAAGTCACCTTAAAGGTACAAAACATACGTGTGTGCATTATTTTGTGTCTGCCTGCTGCTACACTGCAGATGTGATTAATAATTAGGGCTGCACGATAAATCGCATGCGATATTTAATGCG
>NW_015547713.1:676254-676681 GCF_001515605.1 Sinocyclocheilus anshuiensis
CCTCCCATTGTGCAATATAAATATGTGCACCTTATACTATTTATTTATCTCTTTACATCCTAGTACATCCCTACAACTTTATCTTTTATTCTGTTCATATTCTACAGTATTTTATCTACAGGCAAAATGCACGTTTTCTTGCGTGGCTGGATGTTGGAATCACGTTGGTTGCATTCGCTCAAACTGATTTGCTGAAGTCGAAACGCGGTCGTTAAAAAAACCCAACTCCGTTAGAGTCCCGCTCGCTGTGAAGAGGATTCCGCTTGGTCTTAAAGCCTCCCTGGAACGGCTATGTTCACAAATCAAACACTTGTCAAAAAGAATGATTAATTTCAGTTTAGAGTTTGTTATATGGTCTAGGTCAGGGGTAGGCAAGTTCGGTCCTAGAGAGCCGCAGTCCTGCAGAGTTCAGCTCCAACCCTAATCA
>NW_015547713.1:676756-688727 GCF_001515605.1 Sinocyclocheilus anshuiensis
ATTATAAGGAACGGATGGCAACCCTAGGAATGGGTGTATTACAAGATAGCAATTACAGATGCACGTATGTATAAATATCAGTTCAAAAGTAGTGCTTTATTTAGCCCATCAGTTAATTCCTCGCTTCCCTGCAAAACCTTGAGACGGTTCTCGTTTTTTTTTTTTTTTTTAACTGGTTCAACTGATTCAATGAAAAGATTCGACTCATTAGAACAAAAAATATGTTCACGATTCGGACAACTCTTTCTGATTGAACAACAAATAGTGTTGAAAACATGGCTGAGGAGACAGTGTTAGCGGGCACGGGGTAAGTGTGACCCTCTAAACACACAATTACATACAAAACCCCTCAGGATGAAAATGGTGTGAATTCCAGTATATTTTCGTTGTTACGGTTGTTTCAGTTAGTTGTATTCTTTTTAGTTTGCACCATGTAAGCGAACTGTTTGTGTAACGTTACTACAGTAAGTGTTGATCAATAAAACCTAATAGGTTGTTTGTTGTTAATGTATTCTGTCTTACTTGTCTTAATTGCTACAATTGTCTGTCTTAATTCTTCTTTTAGAAATATATACTTTAATTTAACAAATATCTAACTAAATAATCAATTGCCTGTATTCATTCAATATAATTATTGTGTCTTTGATTGACAGCTCTTTCACATTCTCTTGGCTTTAGACTGGCACAGCGTGTACTGATGTTACTCGGTATTCGTAGTCTCTTCTACAATGTTTTCTGTTTCTTGGACAAGACATTGAGGTAAAATGTGTCTAAATGTAATTCATACTCTAACTACTAAGTGCCATTATCATTTACAGTACCAGCAGCATGGTTTGGTCACTTTAAAGTGTTTATGTTATTACATAAGAACAATGTAATCCTAATAAACAACATATAGGTCAACAACCTATAACAACATATACTTAATGTGAACCAATATTCTAAATCAAATCTACCAAATCTATTCCCTTCTGCTTATAGAAAACTATTCGACTGTGCTATAGGTATTTTTCTGTGTTTCTCTGTGTCTTTTTCCTCTGCTGGCCTAATAGTGTTTTTGGTAGCAGTTTTGGTCAGTGTGTCTTTTCTCAGGAGGGTCATTCCATGTTAAATCAACCAAATTTCAGAAACTTCCCCGGCTCAAATTTTTAATTTTGCTAATATTTTTTCTGAAGAAAGATAAACATGTATAAGTGAGGAGAGCTAAAATATTAAATGTCACAGATATATTTACTGAGTAATCCACTATTTTGTAGAGGGGTGTCAAAATGACAATTTTCACCTGAGATTCAGAGCCAAATTTTAGGGGGGTGAAAATGACTTCAGAAAGATGGCAGCATCATAATGTTATTTTTACACAATTAGTAAAATATTTTGACTTTAGCCATCTTTGTTTGTATTATGTGCAATATTATATGGAGTTTTTTCTCCAAAGTTTGTAACTCCAGAAGTATTAAAGATATCTTAATGCCCTTTTAGATATTGGGTCTTAACAAGCTTACCTTTTGGTATCATAATTTTTAAGGCTGTATATATGGTTCAATTCCAGAGATATTGGAATTTCAATATGTCTCCAGTAGGGATGCACGATATTATCGGACCAATATCGGAATCGGCCGATGATGGCTTTAAATGTAATGTAACGATTACCGGTTTGATGATAAATCATGATAAAATTCCCCACGGTTAGTATTACCGTTTCATCTTTTAATTATCATTAAAACCGTATTAGATTACCGCGATAAATAAATAAATACTGTCCAGCATAAAGCACAGTTTTAAGTAACAGTCTCACGTGCACACAGCATGCAGAGTAGTTTCGTTTTGAGTGAAAACAGGGCGGAAAAGCTGGGTAATACCTAAAGGAAGTGTTCTTAATCGCAATACTGCTTTGTCCACGTAGGTTACGGGAAACCGCTCTAATTCAGCTTTGCCATAAGCGCCACTTGCTGTCAGCGAGTGGATTTACAGAGACCTATATTTACATTCAGCCCCTAAATGTAAATATCGGCATCGGCCCGATATGAAAAATTATGCCGACATGTCTTGCCGATAAGAGGAATACATTAACTCAGCATTGTGGCTAATTCTTGAAGCAAAGTTTTGCCTGAATGGTGATTGGATTCACTGTTTTGGATCGCCATATTTAAACTGAGAATGCACTTACAGAATGACGCATTCGGTGTATGATAGAGTAAATGGTAATAGCACGTGCAGCGGCAGCAGCGGCATCCTCTCCCGGGTCCTAATGCCCACTCAGTAAGGAGCATTAATTCCGTAGGGGGCGATGTTGGCCTACTTCTAATAAAATGAAAGCAAAATACACAAATAATATTTAGACTGTGTTTCTGATTAAATAAAGCAGTAATTGATGCCATAAAATCAAGAGTATGTTTTGATTTAAAGGTCAGAAGCTATAGCTTAAAGTAAAAAAATCACAAACATGACACTTAAATTAAATAATTGTATATATACTGATTTATTTAATATGTGTAATCATGTGTAATGTAATATCATGTGTTATATTTTTAAAATAATTTATGAGCTCTAAAAGATTTTCAGAATTTTTACAACTCTTTTGCTTTAGACCATTTACAAATGTTAAATCATAAAATATAATGTTAAGGTTACCACTGCATCTTTCTGAAAAAAATGCAGTGATTAATATATAGTTTATTTATAGTTATTTTCAAATCTTCAATGTACTGTCATTATAAAAGAACTTCATTATTGTTTATTTAATTCTAACAAATAAGTTCTTGTTAAAACTAACCAAAATTAAAAATAATTATATATCGGTATCGGCATCGGCTGTCGGCCAAAATGAGTTGAAAATTATATTATACTTATTATAAGTATAATATTGGGCATATTGGACATCGGCAAAAATCCAATATCGTGCATCCCTAGTCTCCAGGAGTAAATTGTTAAATTGTACATATTTTTAATGTTAATCTGAAGAACAAATAAAGTTGAAACTAGAAATGTATTTGTTTCCTTCTGTCAAAACAACTGCATTAAACATACCTGAACATACAGTGGGTACGGAAAGTATTCAGACCCCCTTAAATTTTTCACTCTTTGTTATATTGCAGCCATTTGCTAAAATCATTTAAGTTAATTTTTTTTCCTCATTAATGTACACACAGCACCCCATATTGACAGAAAAACACAGAATTGTTGACATTTTTGCAGATTTATTAAAAAAGAAAAACTGAAATATCACATGGTCCTAAGTATTCAGACCCCTGTGTGTACATTAATGAGGAAAAAAAATTAACTTAAATGATTCTAGCAAATGGCTGCAATATAACAAAGAGTGAAAAATTTAAGGGGGTCTGAATACTTTCCGTACCCACTGTACATGGAGGTGCACTGAGATCCCGATATCTCTGGGATTAAACCATACAGGGCCTTAAAAATTATGATGATTTTTATGAAGATTTAAAAAAAATTTTTTTTATGAAGATAAAAATAACATTATGATGCTGCCATTTTTCTTAAGTCATTTTTACCCCCCTAAAAATTTGGCTCTGAATCTCAGGTGAAAATTGTCACTTTGACCCCCCCTCTGCAAAATAGTGGATTACTCCATAAATATACATCTGTGACATTTAATATTTTGGCTTTCATCACTATACATGTTTATCTTTCTTCAGAAAAAATATTAGCAAAATCAAAAATTTGAGCTGGGGACCTTAAATTGACATGGAATGACCCATGGGTGTTTTTATTCCACAGGTACTTAAAAAACTGTTCAGTTTTGTTCAGGGTGATTAATGAAGTATATTACCTCAAAATAAATGTGATAGTTTAGATTCTCCTTAACTATTTAAATCAGCAACATTTTTTAAAGATTCAGTGACAGATCCAAATCAATTTGTCATTACTCGTGAATCAGTCATTGCTCATGTCCTTGATAACCTCATGCTTTAGGGCAGTTTAACAGTGCATAGCAGCTGTTGTTTAAGAAAGTACTGGTTTGTTTTTTCTCTTTAGCTTTGGGAAATAAAGCCCCATTGTACCCTATACTCAGTTTGATTATTTTGTGGAAATGTGCATAATTAAACACTGTCTTTGTCATTGGTAATATATTTATATATATATTTATATATACTTATAATATAATCATTTTATTAACATGCAAGATGTGTAACATGGACATAGACTTGTGCCGGTATTCGGTAATGCGATATATCACGTAATGAATATGCACAATATTGATATCGAGGGCACTTCTAAATACCGTGAATAATTATATATTACAAATGATTTGCATTTTAAGAATACTTTTCCCATCAACTGGTCAAAATGCACAACACCGCTGTATGCTGCCTGAAAGACGCGTGCGCACTCTGATGTAAATAAGTGCGGACGAGAAGCACATGGCGGAACATGGGAGAGACGCTCTGGATGAAAGCGCACTTTCACTCTCTGATGCAGATGACGCTAAAGTGCAGAAATAATAATAATAATAATAATAATTCATTTAAATGCAGCCGTTACTCCAGAAACCCTGTAAACAAAGCAGCTTCACTACTTTCTGTTTCTGAATCGTGTTTAAATTATTTAAACAGCCATTCGCTGTGTAAGTAGATTTTAATCTGTGCCTCCTTAGTATGTCCTGTATGTATGTATGTATTTATTTATTATTTAAAGTACAAACGTTTACAGCCGTGTCGTTTTAGTAAAATAAGAATGAGAGGCTGACATTTAATTTTACTGTAGATCATGGTGGATCACTGGCTGGCTGCCCTCCTGGTGCCCGACATCTCAGAGCCAACTGAAAGAGGCAGAAGAGAAGATGCTGCAGTGTGAGTAACCACCATTGTATCCTTTGTTTGTATCAAATTATAAAGTCAAATTTGGCTGGCCTCTCAAAATTTAAATGGTTAGATATAGCAAATTGTCTCTAAAGTTATATTATCCACATAATTGATGACAATCAATATATATTGATATAGCCTTCAATTTAGTTTTGTTGTTACAGTTAAAAATAATGTAAGTTATATACAGTCTACAATACCATTCAAAATTCTGGCTTTTTTTTTTAAAGATTTTATAATGTTTTTAAAAGAAGTCTTCAGCAAGACTGCATTTATTTAATCAAAAATACAGTAAAACATTAATATTGTAAAATATTGTAACAATATAAATAACTGTTTTCTATTTTACAATATTTTAAAATGTGGTTTATTTCTATGAATTTTCTTCAGCCATTACTGTAGTCTTCAGTGTTACATGATCCTTCAGAAATCATGCTCAAGGAACATGCTCAAGGAACATTTATTATTATCTTCAATGTTAAAAAACTGTCATGGAACGCTGTGTAGTATAGTCCCAATAATGCATGAAGCAGAAATTATGGCAACAAACTAGAAACAAGGAACAGGGAACACAGAACAGAACAGAAATATTTTGACGTTACAAAAGCAATATTTTTATTTTATTTTTGTATCCTTTTTTTTTGACGGTTACAAACACAATATTTTGTCAAACATTTTTGTGGAAGCCATGACAGATTTTTTTTTTCAGGAGTCTTTAATGAATAGAAAGTTCAAAAGAACAGCATTTATTTGAAATATTTTGTTTCTAACATTATAAACCAATTGATAAATTGCATCCTTGCTATTAATAATAGTATTAATTTATTTATTTTTTAAATCGTACTGATCCCAAACTTTTGAAAGGTAGTGAATATGTATTTGGGCCTTGTGGGAGCAATACTATAAAACTGTATTTTCTTATAATTTTACCTGTAATAAAATCTGCAAAATTCTTAGCCTATTTTAATTATATTGGTAAAAAAAAAACAATATATATATTTAAAAAAATAGACATATATACATATGTGTGTGTGTGTGTGTGTGTTTGTGTGTAAGTGAAAGATAAAATACTAAATGTATTAGTTTAATAAGTTGGTGTGTTTTTTTTTAAATTTTGGCTCTCTGTAAAGAAGAAACTTATTGCTTCCCTTTCTTTTCCTTTTATTCCTATCAGACATCACAAGCAAGTTCTGCAGGCAGTTTGTCCACATATCTGACAAAAACTTACTTTGGACATTGATATTTAAGGGGCCAAGAGAAAATAAGACCCCTCTGGTGCTGCTGCATGGATTTGGGGGTGGTGTGGGACTCTGGGCACTGAACCTGGACTCTCTCTCTCAGCAGAGGTCCGTTTATGCCTTCGACCTGCTGGGATTTGGCCAGAGCAGCAGACATCACTTCAATACGGATTCACAGGAGGCTGAACTCCAGTTTGTGGAGTCCATTGAGCAGTGGAGGGAGAAACTGGGTCTGGAAAGTATGATTATGTTAGGCCATAACTTAGGAGGATATGTGGCTACATCCCACGAAATCACATGCCCAACCAGGCTTGTAACTAAAGAGAAAAAAGAGCACAGCTTCAATGAAATATATTTATTATGATCCTAAATAAATACTTAAAATGTGCAAGCACATTTCAACAATAAAGTACTTTTGATTAATTAACAAAAAGTCACAGATGTCATTTTCATTAATGAAAGGTTGTTGCATCTTTAATGGGGTGAATTTAGAGCATAGTGTAAACAAATTGTTCTTTCCTCTATGGTCCATAAAATTAAGTTAACATGTTAAATATAGTAATATGAATTTTGACATGTGGCATTCTACACATTAATATTATCTAATGTTTTTGTCCTTTGCGATTTGAATGTTTTTGCATAATCCATACTGAAAACTGAAATACATTATTGAAAACTAAACATAAAGCCATTATGTGTATTTTCCCCCCATTGTAGTTCTATTTCCATAAATTTTAATTCAAACATTTACAGTCCTGTATCCTGTGTCCTACCTCAATTCAAATTTAAATTTAAATCAGCCCTTTGATGAATAGAAACTCATTTCTGTGTTCTGTTGTAATTGTGCACTCAGGATGCAAACCACTTTTCTTCACATCCTTCCTGTTTCCCCATATCCCACAACCTTTATGTCTGTCAGCAGTTTGACCTCAGAATTTGATTCGAAACTATTTTTGTAAGCATCAGATTTCAACAGCATTAGAATTGCTGTTTCCCTGAGTGTAGTTTTGCTTCTGTCCTATCCACTATCTATCCATTTTTTTAAATAAAAATGCACAGATAACTACCAAAAAAAAAAAACGAATCAATTTTTGGTAGGTGTATCTAGTTGTAACTGTTGTGGTAGGTGAAACTGTGATCCAATTGAAAATATGCCACAGACTTATTACAGTATGTCCTTCTTTTTACCCACTGTCCAGAGTAAAGCACCTGCTTCTGGTGGAACCGTGGGGTTTTCCAGAGCGTCCTGACTCAGGAGACCAAGATAGACCCATTCCTGTGTGGATCAAAGCTATAGGGGCAATGCTGAGCCCATTCAACCCTCTCGCTGGTCTCAGATTGGCTGGGCCTTTAGGTAAGATTTACTCTAATCTGAGAGTGCAAATCAAATGTAATAAACATATTAATGAGAGAAAGAGAAATGATAGCTTAAGGCTGAGGATGTGCTTGTATATCTTAAATGATGTGGAATAGCATTTGATAAAGACTGTCATTAATGAAAACCCAGGGACAGATTTAGCCAAGATGTGTGCTTGCAATTTCACTGAAATTATTCCCTTAGTAATTGGAGCATGTCTCTTATCATACCTCATACCTGTCTCATATCTCATACCTTAATTACATTGCTTTCTGTGTGTATGCTGCAGTAAAATTGTTTTGCAAGAACAAATTGGCTTTGGCAATAACCCTAGAATATTCTAGGATCTGAATATTTGTGTTCTGAAGTTCATAGATTAATATTAATGATGATGTCCCAATCATATGTTATCAAGCTATGTCCAGCTTGACGTTTGTCTTCAGTTTGAATTTGTATTATTTTTTTTTTTGCTCAAATGGTAGCTCGGTAAATTTGCTGGCAAATATTCAGTATTTCTCAAGTCTCAAGTCTATTTGTATGGCACTTTTCACAGTACAAACTTTTTCAAAGCAACTTTACAGAAAATCATGATGTTATTGTTAATTTCTTTATATCTTCATGCCTTATAGTCTCATTTAGCAGATTAGAGCTGGGTGATTATTTTTTGCGATGATACAAGCAATCAAGCAGCCGAGATGTGCTATATAGTATTTATCACCCTATCACCACGAGTATACTGTATGAATGTGGATAAAATTGGACATACTTATATATCCAACTTTATATTAATACATATTTGCAATGATATAAACAATCATGCAGCTGAGATATACTATTTAGTAAATATCTCATTACTTGAGTATACTGTATGAATGCAGGTACGATGTACTATACGTCCAACTTTTAATATATTGCTGGGCGTTAGTATAGTTATATAATGTAGTTATATAATTCAATTTTTCTTACAATATAATAATCAAGCAGATGAGATTTGCTATATAGTACATACCGCTGTGTACATAACAGTTAGGGGAACAATTAGTACATAAGTGTGTTGTATTATAGTCTTATAATTCGTTCTGCTGTTTAGAATTAGGTAGTTGTGTAGATTATCAGCAGTTCAAATTAATATAATGTAAATTACGTTTGTACAATGATTGGTTGATAAAGCAAGGGAGACTAGCCACCTTTGGATTTTTTTCCCCCTTATTCTCTCTTTGCACTCTAGATGCAGAGAAAGTAAAATACTCTGGTGATTGGCCTTTTTTTTTTTTTAACCAAAGGAGGCAGAATCTCTGGCTATGGATTGTGCCTCCCCCTCCTCTTCTCCATCTCATCAGATTTGCCAAATTGTAATTGCATTGGCAGTAATTGCATCAACATTACAAACAAGAAATGCACATTCTGAAGACATAAAATGAATAATTGGGAAATTTATTAACATTAAATTGTTCTTCCATTTTCCACCTCAAATTTTGAGAAGGCTGTGCCCTCCACCACCTCCCCTGACAAGCCACCAGTGGTTATGTGTAGAACTTTGTGAGTGATGGACGTCCAATTTTGTGGAAATCTGCAGAGCTTTCTGATGAGTTCTGTAAGATTCTGAATGGAGCTGGACATTAGTTACTGACTATGGGAGAACATGTGACACATGAAGTGAAGAATTGATGATAAGATTAACATTTTATAGGTGATCCATCATTTTTGGGTAGATCGATTTCAGGTGGATTTTCAATTTTTAGTTTTTACAGATGTGCGTTTACATTGTTCTGTAGGTCCCACTCTTGTGCAGACTCTGAGACCAGACTTCAAAAAGAAATTTGCAGCTATATTTAATGACAACAGAGTGACAGAATATATTTACCATCTTAATGTCCAAAGTCCAAGGTACCAAATCTATCTATCTATCTATCTATCTATCTATCTATCTTTATTATGCTTTTGTTGTGAATGGTCTTGTACAAGATATACATGTGTTAATGTTGAAAGGCTCATAATGGTCTGTACTTTATGATTCTAAATTTTTAGAGGTGAAACAGCCTTTAAAAACATGACCATTCCGTATGGCTGGGCAAAGATGCCCATGCTGCAGAGAATTGGCCTGATTCACAGCGACATCCCCATTACGGTGATCTATGGCTCACGCTCCAGCATAGATGGCCACTCCGGCAATTCAATCAAAGAAATGAGGCCAAACTCCCATGTAGAGATCATTGTGAGTTCTCCATTCACTGCTCAACACACACTGTCACTCATAGAGACTTTTGCATTGCCTTAAAGATGTCATATTTCCTTGATCGTTTGAGATAACAGTTTGAGGTATTATGGAAATATGCTGTAACTTTGCAACATCACACAGATGAATGCATTTATGAATGCATTTATATGATAGTGTTTTAGTGCCATGTTAAATAAAAAAATAATAATAATAATTAACAAAAAAGATTAAGAGATTAAAGTTGTAATATTTTGAGAAAAAGTCAAAATTACGAGAAAAAAATCTAAATATTTTGAGAATAAAGTAAAAATTACAAGAATAAAATGGAAATATTTTGAGAATAAAGTCGAAAATTTGCTAAAGTAAAAATTACGAGGATAAAGTCAAAATATTTTGAGAATAAAGTTAAAATTACGAGATTAAAGTTTGTATATTTTGAGAGTATATATTGCGCATGCGAATGGCCCGGATTGGGAGCACCGGGAGAAATTCCGGTGCCCTGGCAACTAGGGCTGTGAATCTTTGGGTAGACAGTGAATCGATTCGATTCACGATTCATAGGTTTTCAATTCGATTCAAGAACGATTTTTGCAAATTAAGAATGATTCGATTCGATTCACAATTAAATTCGATTCGATTCGATTATAACGATTCGATTCTGCATTCTTTAAGTGCATTCACAGGATTATTTAAATGCTTCCCCTAAATTCTATAAATGCTTAGTCGGGGCAAATTACACAGCAGCCTTTATGGTTACAGAACCATAGGTTAGAGGGAAAAAAAACAAACACTTTTGTCCATTGTTAGATGCTAGTTTAATGATGCTATGGCATGACATGGCATATGTAGACATTTATGTAAGCCAAGACTTTAAAAAAAGAGTTTTAAAAAGTATTGCGTATAGGCTAACATTTTGTCACACCAGGGGCCTAGCCATCATTTCAGAAGTGACAGAAATGTCAAAAACAATAATTTTATGTAGGCCTATGAATTTATTATGTATATGCTGTATATATATGTATACAGTATATATATATTATTATTTTTTTTTATTTTTTTTTTTACAAGGAATTATTTTCTTATCTTACTTTGAATTTGCTATAAGAAATCAAATACACTGCTGGACAATAATCAATCATTTGTAATCTATAATTTTTTCCTAATGGCAATTTTATGATTGTTTTATATACTACAAACAATTATTTCAATTTTCTGCACAGAATTAGGTAGACAATATACTTTATAGTTTCTGTACTGTGATAAATGATATGTCAATTAACACTGCATCATTCATAAATTGTATTTATTTATTGTGTTTATTGTCTTAACGTTTCACCAGTTAATTCTGCTTTTTATTCAGCTTAGCTGCAGATATAGCCTGGCACGTCTTAAGTTCTTTGAGCGCAAGATCACTTCTCTTGCAGTGCAAAACTTATTTATCTCATTTTCATAAAATAAAATGCTATAGTATTTAAGTTAACTTTTCCTCTCCATCGGCGAATGATGATTCTGAAAGAAAACGCGCCCGAAGTCTGTTTGCTATAGCAACGAACGCTACTTTAATGCATCTGGTTATCAGATAAACCTTGTGCTCTTATTTCAAGGTTGTTGTTAATGCTGTGGTCATTTTAGCAGTTTCCTTCGTACATTCGGTTGAAGGACATTGTTAAAACACATTTATCATTCAGTGGAACTGTGCGTATGCTTTAGACACTTACATTTTTGCTCCGTCCATACAATAAATGCGCAGCCTTCGACTGCTCAGGTAATGACGTCGTCGGTATGACCGAGAGCCATTGAAAAACTACAGAAAAGTAAAACTACTTCACATTAGCATTACTGGCCACGAGTAGGCTACTAAGGAGAGATCACACATCAGCTTCTCAAAAAATGTGTGAGACGAACGGAGCACGAGCGCAATCTTGTGCATGCAGGCGGTAAAATAGTGGAGCGCATGAAGGAGAGATGCGAGGGCACGAACACTGTTCAATTCGTGCTTGTAGTAATTTAATGTGTATATATTTTGAAAGCATTGAATCGCTATAGAAATCGCGATTCATTCGATGATGCTATGGCATGACATGGCATATGTAGACATTTATGTAAGCCAAGACTTTAAAAAAAGAGTTTTAAAAAGTATTGCGTATAGGCTAACATTTTGTCACACCAGGGGCCTAGCCATCATTTCAGAAGTGACAGAAATGTCAAAAACAATAATTTTATGTAGGCCTATGAATTTATTATGTATATGCTGTATATATATGTATACAGTATATATATATTATTATTTTTTTTTTTTTTTTTTTTTTACAAGGAATTATTTTCTTATCTT
>NW_015547713.1:688911-704492 GCF_001515605.1 Sinocyclocheilus anshuiensis
TTTTTCCTAATGGCAATTTTATGATTGTTTTATATACTACAAACAATTATTTCAATTTTCTGCACAGAATTAGGTAGACAATATACTTTATAGTTTCTGTACTGTGATAAATGATATGTCAATTAACACTGCATCATTCATAAATTGTATTTATTTATTGTGTTTATTGTCTTAACGTTTCACCAGTTCATTCTGCTTTTTATTCAGCTTAGCTGCAGAGATAGCCTGGCACGCCTTAAGTTCTATAAGCGCGAGATCACTTCTCTTTCAGTGCGAAAACTTCATCTCATTTTCATAAAATAAAATGCTATAGTATTTAACTTTTCCTCTCCATCGGCGAATGATGTTTCTGAAAGAAAACGCACCCGATGTCTGTTTGCTATAGCAACGAATGCTACTTTCATGCATCTGATTATCAGATAAACCTTGCGCTCTTATTTCAAGGTTGTTGTTAATGCTGTGGTTATTTTAACAGTTTCCTTCGTACATTCGGTTCAACGACATTGTTAAAACACATTTATCATTCAATGAAACTGTGCATATGATTTAGACACTTACATTTTTGCTCCATCCATGCAATAAATGAGCAACCTACGACTGCTCAGGTAATGTCGTCGGTATGACCGAGAGGCGAGAGCCATTGAAAAACTACAGAAAAGCAAAACTACTTCACTTTAGCATTACTGGCCACGAGTACTAAGGAGAGATCACACATCAGCTGCTCAAAAAATGTGTCAGTGAGACAAACGGAGCGCGAGCGCAATCCTGTGACAGTCTCAGGCGGTAAATAGTGGAGCGCGTGAAGGAGAAATGTGAGGGCACGAACACTGTTCAAGGTCTCCATTAATTCGTGCTTGTAGTAATTTAATGTGTATATATATATTTTGAAAGCATTGAATCGCTATAGAAATCGCGATTAATTCGATTCTTAGCATTTTATATCGATTACTGTCCGAAATCGATGATTCACGATTCAAAAATCATGTGTCAAGATCGATGCATATGCATTGTCAGGGTTTGTAATTGATGCATTGATAAAACGAGTGAATCGTTACACCCCTATTGGCAACTGATTTGAATATACAGTATGTGGGATTATTAGCAGAAATCATACCATGTGTCATGTACTCGCAGGGACAGTATGCTTGCATTCATTATTTGTAGTGCGCCAGCCACCCAATAATAGCAATAAACATTGTGCTTTTGGTACTTTTAATATAAAACAAAGTCTCAGCTTTCAAATTCTGTCAGTTTTATAGCGAAATACAAACAATATGTCTTACAATAACATGTTTTTCCCGCTCTTTAATGTGGCATGACAGATCGCTGTATTCGCCTCAGTTTAAGTGGCATGTGAATCAATCATCTTTTCGATTACAGTGAGACATTCGTTTAATTATACTGTTTTGTTATGCCTTTTGATGTTCCTTCATGTTTATATAACGCTATAACTTGTAATAAAGAGGAAAAACACATTTATAATTTGTATTTCGCGATAAAACTGACAGAATTTGAAAGCTGAGCTGTTAAGCACAAACCTTATCGCAATTACTGGCTGGCTGCGTGCTACAAATAATAAATGGATTTGAAGACGTAAAATATTATTTCCAAGCACTTATTATACCATGAATAAAACAGCTTGTGAATAGTCACTTAACCTCAGAAAAGACAACAATATAACTTAAGTTAACGAGTTGGAGCCCACTTCAATCTTTAGAACATTCTTATTGCTGTTTTTAATTAAATACACATGAGGAATGAAAGGCTGGATGCCACCGACGTTTTTGCGGAGTAGGTGATGGAATTTTCACAAAGAAAACAGTATAATTTAATGAAACGAATGTCTCGTAATCAGAAAGATGATGGATTCCCATGCCGCTTAAACAGACGAATACAGCGATCTGTCACGTGACATTAAAAAGCGTGAAAAACACATTATTGTAAGACATATTGTTTGTATTTCGCTATAAAACTGACAGAATTTGAAAGCTGAGGCTTTGTTTTATATTAAAAGTACCAAAAGCACAAAGATTTTTGCTATTATTGGGTGGCTGGTACACTACAAATAATGAATGCATTCGAAGATGTGAAATATTATTTCCAAGCTGTCCCTGCGAGTACATGACACATAGTATGATTTCTGCTAATAATCCCATATGTTCAAATCAGTTGCCAGGCCACCGGAATTTCTCCCGGTGCTCCCAATCCGGACCATTTGCATGCGCAATATAGGCTATACTCTCAAAATATTACTCCTATAACTTTAATCTCGTAATTGCTACAACTTAATTCTCGTAATTTTGACTTTATTCTCAAAATATTTCGACTTTATTTTCGTATTGCTATGACTTTATTCTCGTAATTGTGACTTTTTTCTCAAAATATTATGACTTTATTCTCGTAATCTTTATTTTTTTTTGTATTATTTTTTTTTTACGTCACACTAAAACGCCTTCATATGTTTGAACACATGGCTGCCCGCATTTACATTGCTTATTCTGTTTTCAGAAACTTGCCACACCTAATCACAGTGAGGTAATAAGGAGAAAGCCATACAGCGCTGCTCCTGGCTGTGTGTAGCACCTACTACTCTGCATATATGCTTCTGAAGGATCACAGTGTTAGAAATTAGTGACTGAGGTTTATTTTTATCAAGATGCCTTGTCATTATCAGAGAGGCTATTAATGTGGCAGCTAAATACTATTTTTGACCATTTTGAGACACACTGGTGTATGAGCAAAACAGAACATCTCAGTTCTCATGCAAAGGGGATGATTTTTAAAGGCAACGTGACAGTATTTGTCAGACTTTGTTCCGTGTTTTGTGTGTGTCTTGCTCCCCATGTGCCTTCCTATGCCCATATTTGGTTAGTTTCCTGTTCCTGTCCTGATTAAGTTCATTTGTCCCAGGTGTTTCCCTTGATGTTTCATTGCTCCCAGGTGTGTCTCGTCATCCCCTCCTCCTGTGTGTATAAATAGTGTTCCCTGTGTGGGCTCCAGCGTCCGGTATTGTTCAGGTCATGTTCATGTCTATGTCTACATGTATTGCGTGAGTGTTCCTTTGTATTAATTAAACCCATTTGGATTGATGTACTCCTCGTCTCTCTTCGTTCCTTGCTCCTCAGTCCGCTCAGCAGTGCACCCGTGACAGTATTTCTGTTTTAGTGCATGATATAGGCAAGATATCTGTTATGGAATTTCACAGCCATTGGGAGCTTTGACTGGATGGCATAACTTTCACAATTAACTACTTACTCCCAGTGGGAGTTTAATTTGCACAAATTCTAATAGATTAAAATGTTGGAAGCAAGCAGTCTTGTAGAAGTACAATTTGTAATTGCTTGAATTGGCAGTCCAAAAACAAAGGTCTTTGTACAGTGAATGTACTCGTGTTCCAGACTGACTGACTAATTAGTCTAGTTCTGCAATGCCTTTGTGTAATCTTTGAGTTATTAGGAAAGTTAGATAAACAAAAAGACCCAAGAGAAAATATTGCAATGTTTTACATTACCATCTGTGGCAGTGGTTCAAAATAAACACCCACAGTTCTGATACAAATATTGTTTTCTTGGTTATCTAAGACTGTGCCTGTGTACTGTTTAACTAATGTTAAACTTCTTATTGACATGCTTTGGTTTTAGGCCATACGAGGTGCAGGACACTATGTGTATGCTGACCAGCCAGAGGATTTTAATCAGAAGATACTTCATGTCTGTGAAACAATAAGCTGAAGAGTGGTGATGAAGGTACTTCCTGTCAGGACCTCTTCAAAAGTGGCTTTCTGCAGAACTGTGTATCTCAACATTAGCTTGTGCATGTCAGTGGATTATCTTCACTGCATCCTAATTTTGGACCTGAGAGTTTGGTTTGAAAACCAGATGTTTGATTTGCACCACTGCTGACTTTTTACTACTGTTTGCATGTCACATAATTCTGACATGATGATGTAAAAAATTTTGAAAAATTCAAATGTTTATTTTTTAAAGAAAGTCTGTTCATCTTTGATTTTGGTATAAACATAATAATTATGAATTACTATGAAATATATTATTATTATGTAAAAAAAAAACCTATTAAAGGAACATGAAATGAATACTTTTGGTTCCTGATGATATATTGAGGTCTTATCAGAAACAATCAGTCTGGGCAAGAAAATGAACATTATTTACAACAATGTTACATGTAATCCATAGCCTCATGCAAACGGTCCTGAGTGATTTCTGGTTCGTGAACGAATCATTCTTTTGAAACCTTTTTTTCTCCAATTGGACTAAACCGTCTGAAACAGTTCATGACTCGAGCAGCACAGATCTCCAACATTACTCAATCAAAACTCACTTTCAGAAGTCTCTGACAGTCACTCCGACTCTAAATATGGTCCTATGATGCCGATGATATTCGCATGCGTGAACCAAGCACTTGAATGAAGGGGCGAAATGAAGGTTTTTATGGTTTCTCATTGTTTATGTGTGAGAAACCATTGGTTATCTCAAGTTTATTCACTTTATATGCTTTAGAAATGTAAAACATCCACATTTCACATCATTATTGGGTGCTTTAATAATATAATTGTGTATACGTTATATCATTGCGTGATTAGGTAAACGAACTTGTGAACTTGTTCAGCATCATAAAACCTCAAAATATCGTCAGGAACCATGGGTATTCAGGTATTAAAGGGGTCATATGATGCGATTTCAAGTTTTCCTTTCTCTTTGGAGTGTTACAAGCTGATTGTGCATAGATAAGATCCCTGAAGTTGCAAAGACTAAAGTCTCAAAACCAAAGAGATATTCTTTATCAAAGTTAAGACTCTGCCACACCCCCCTAAAACGGCTGTTGACTGTTCAAATGCGGAGTTTTGCGCATCATGTGTGTGTGTGCGCGCGCGCGTGTGTGTGTGTGAGAGAGAGAGAGAGACAGGGTCACATCACAGTGGAGTCCGCTGTCTTAACCATGGCTTGTGTACTGCAAACATACCAGCTTCATCACTGTACCTGTCACGCGACTCTGTTCACCTTTCGGGCTCTGTCTTTACATTTATTTTGAAAGCTGATGCACGCGATTATGGTAAGGGGCGTTACATTTCCGACGAGTGCTTGCGGTGTTCGGCCAATCACAATGCACTGGGTCAGCTGGCCAATCAGAGCAGACTTCCCTTGTCGGAAGGAGGGACTTTGTAGAAAGCGAAGCGTTTGAGAGAGGCGGGGCATAGAGGACCTACAATAATGTACAGTATTTGAAAAATAATGTGTTTTTTTAACATTAAAGCATGTCAACATATTCTGTTACACCAAATACACAAAATAATGATCTTTAAAAAAGCATCATATGACCCCTTTAATATTAATATTATTCAGGTATTTTGTTTGTTTTCTACCTCATGAAACTATAAACTTGTTGGGATCAGAAGGGAGACAGACAGGTGGAGCAACAGAAAACGTGTGTTCTCTGGTCATGCAGTTCACATTACACGCTTCACTTAATGTAACCTGAACTTTTTCTTGTAAGATTCCCGCAAAATCTCTTTTTAAGTGCCTCAATTTCCAAAACATTTAGAAATTTTGCTGTATACTCAGTCATTTAAAATCCATCTTGCACTTATCTTTACCTGCAGTCTAGTGTTACAGTTTTCACAAATTTGATATAAAGATGCTGAGCCCCAGGTCACAGTCTGTTAAGTATTCGGGCAAAATAAAAGTCAATATTCTGTAAAAGCATTCAGTGATAAATAGGCTTTTTTTTCTTCTTCTTCTTTTTGTAAGGAACAGTGATTTTAATGTCAATATTATTTTGAATTAAATTGAGGCTGTCAGAAAGATTTTGTAAATAACATTTGTTCGGGTTTATATTTTTCCAGTTTTGACAAATCTGTTTTTCATATGCCAACTCAGATGCCTATTGTTAATTTTAATAATAATAAACTTCTTTTATGAGTCTCTTGAATACAGCTGCCCTCTCAAACATGACTCATTGTGGCCTGACCGTTGCCTGGAGACCGTTATGACACAGCAGGTGGAAAATGCTCCCATGATTTGCAGGTCATAATTTATATATATATATACATTAAATGTATTTTTATCTTACCTATAGCATTGATAAATGTTTAAGTATTCCTTATGTATTTGTAACACTCTCTTTTTGTGGAAATATTTTTTAGTCTTTCATCAAAAGCTGTTGATACGATATGTTCTTAGTGTCGAATAGTCGCCATTCTGAAGGTCTGTTCATATCCACAAGAGGGCACAATGTAACACTGCAGGGATGTTACCGCCCTGCACCACCCCCACTAACACACACACACACACACACACTCAGAGTCCATGCAGTTAAATCACATACACTTACTGACTATAGAGTCAATGCAGTTACGCATCAAGGGCAAAGTTAAGCCATTATAACATCCGCTACATCAATAATATGACCCCCCAGTTCAACCCACAGGAAGCACTTTATAACTCCACTTCCTGTGCAAGTGGTAACACTGAATGACCATGAGTGCTTTACTGAATTAAAGTCCTGGAAGTACATGATAGTCTTGTGCGTGGAGTATTAGGTGTCTGCGTCTGAATCACAAATATTTGCTGATAAGACATGGAAAGATGTTCCTTCCTAACAGGATGCAACAGACACTGTGTGTGTCTATTTACATGGAAATACAGAGCTGTTTTATTAATTTCATTGATTTCAGTTCAGTACATGTACTATACAGTTCAAACAGGGTTTGGTAAGATTTTTATTTATTAGTTTTAATGCTCACCAATGCTATGTTTATTTGCTCAAAAATGCGGCAAAGACTAGTGATAACACCAGCATTCAATTAGTTCAATTCAAGTTTATTTGTATAGCGCTTTTCACAATACAAATCGTTGTAAAGCAACTTTACAGAAAATTAAGTTTCTACAATATTTAGTGGTAGCTTATCAGTGGTGACTGTCAGTTTATGTACATACGGCAGGAATGTACGGAAAAATTAATTAAAGATGTAATCAAACAGACGATGAACACTATTAACAGCAATTATTATATGATGAAATCAAACTTATAGCAAAATGTGGTAGTTCTGTATGTTGGTTCAGGGTTGGCATCATCTGAGCATCAAAAAAGTTGAGTAGGTTTTATTTAATTTTTATAACGTTAAATTACGCTTTAATTTTTACTAGGTTGAATTGAGCACTAATATAGAATTTACATTTTTTTATTTTTTTTTAAATCATGGCCTGAACTAACTTTTTCCATGTTGAAATTACATTTGTTTTTCCATATTATTTGCTCCACCACATAATCATTTTTATCAGTGTATTATTCGAATTTTATATTCTATTTAATGAATCCTTGTGAAGTAAAAGTATTCATTTCAAAAAAATCTTACTGACCTCCAGCTTCTGAAAAGTAGTGAATACGTGAATATGAGAAGAACAGGCTTATTTTCGATCGAGAACTTTAAATTACACACTATTTTAGAGAGATGTCTAGGATGTGAAAGCCAGTAGTATATCCAGATTCACAGTATATAAAACGCTAGGCAAAATATACCTAGATCACATGCTGGTTTTGCGAAATTAAATGCACATTCGACGGTCATCTCACGAGGTTAGTGGGAAAAGATTTGTATACGCTATGATGTTGTAGGTCACGGGACAGCGCCAACATACGACATAGCATGTCCAGATTGAATTCGTACTACATAGATACATACTTTCATAGAATTTAGTTGGTTTTTATGGTCAGCCTCATTAAATATAGAGTGAATGATTTCAGAAGCAGCTATACACTTCCAAACAGCCCACTGGAAGAAAAGAAAATCTGATTTGTTTCTCCTAGACGGCAATGAGATTAGAAGGAGACTTTTGCTCAAGTTTCTTACTTTCGTGAGTGTGTATACTAGTGTTTAGTCATTATGCACTTTTTTTATTGACAAAACATCATGTCTTGTAAAAAATTTTATTGCATTTTCATGTTGTTCATGCCCCAGACTGTGTGGTGTTTACCCAAGGCGGTGAGCTATTTAGTTTATTTTTAAGAACACCTGAGATGTGTCATACCAAACAACAGACACCACAAATTGCTCAACCTTGCGAGACTCCTCTCTGAGTCACACACAGATATGAGGTTAGTCTGTGGGAGTGTGTTTCCCCTTCTTGAAGTACAGCACTAGAGCTATGCGAAAGCAACAGAGAGGGAGGGGATGCAGTGCTCTATGGGTCGTCTCAGTATACGGCTGGAGGAGGTCTTCACACAGCCCTCGGCAGACAGGGCTCTGTTGGGTTGCTAGGAGACCAGCCCGGCGCCTATATTAGATCTAATTTATTAAATTCCCCCTTCCCTCACGCCGATTTCTCACCGTCTCTCAGCCTTCTCTCGATCGCTCTCTCTCTGCATAGGCTGAGAAAACAGAAATGTACAGCAGAGGCTACACACAGATCTGCAATAGTGTTACAGCGACATGCTGCACAAATTCACATAATGATACCACTTCCTCAGGGTTTTAGAGTATGACTTACTGTAAGCTGCAGTTGTGTTTATAACTGTAGCTGGACTGAGATCTGGCCACTTGTTTTTTAAAGTCAACAAAAAGTTTAAAAGTAAAAAAAAAAAGAAAAAAAAAGTTGATGATTCTTGTACATTTTGTTCATCATGATAAGCTTCACAAATGAACACAGCTTGGATCAAATTTGAAGTCTAAATATCATTCTGAGAAATAAAAAGCTAAACATAGGCTATAAATGAATGAAACCATGGTCACCTGAGTTTAGCTCCACCATTTGACTTCTGACAACACTTTCAGTCTTTATTCCAAAAGCATTTTCCCTGAAAGTTTGAGATAGAACAGTTTACAAGAGCGCAAATATTAACATAATGAGGTCTTGAAAGTGAACTAATAATTAGATTAGTTTTCGGCTATTTGACATTCATCGTCCTTAACAACCTTTGTAGTCCCATTTGCTAGCAACCACCTTTTTCAAGACAAGTAAAAGCTTTAAAAAAATAACAAGGGGGTATTACTAATGTATATTATTTGACTTTGACTTCTCCAATCAATTACTCTACCTAAAGCCTTTCTCAAAGTCAGCCTCAATCTTGCATTCAAATCTGCCATCATTTTTTATTTTTGATCATTTGTTTCACTTGGATGTATGTCATAATACGGAAGAAAATATCTGTTGCTACTTCTGTTACATTGAGACTGTAAGTAAGGTTGCATCAATATTAAAGTTCTGGCCCAGAATGGTAGAACGATAATTATTTTCAAGTTATGGTACATATAATCTACTATAAATTGCAGATAAAATACACATACATTACTTTGTTTATAATAATATTATTATTATTATTTCTACTAATAATAATAATAAAACACTAAAAATTAAAATAAGAAGTATGGTACAAATTTAGCCCTCACAAAATGAAATGTACTGTGTGAGAGATGAATATTGCTTCTGAAATCAGTCAATCAAATCCCAGCAGTAAAACTTCACAATATTACATTTTCTTAAAGAGCGAGCGAGAGAGATTGTTTGTAAACCTCAGGAGGAATCAGATAGATGTATGTGAGAGTCAGTTTGCTCTGTGTTCATGTGTCTATTCATTTATTTAGACCCTCATTAGTTAATGCCTCAGTGATTGCTTCCTGTGGTCCTCAAGGAGCCAATTATTAGGCATCACAGACAATAAATGACAGCATGTAGGGTCACAGGAGGGATATTAAAAACCAAAAATGTATGGATAGCAACTCTATGAATATGAGTAGTCTCGTTGTCTCTCTGACTATGATGTGTCTTACGCAGCTAGGGATTTTTCACTCTAATTAATGAATTAACAAACATGAAGTATGTTCCATGTTCTCATCTCTGCCTGTCATCTCTCTACAGCGTGATCGAGGACATAAATATCCTAACATTCTCCCTAAACGTCTTTTTAAACACAGCAGCTGTAAAGCTGGTGGTCTCGTCATTAAATTAAGTTATCGTGCCAAAATCATTTTGGGATTTAGAATCTCAGCTGCATTTACATGTCAAAATATCATCGCATTTACAAATCGCATAAGTACAGATCAATTTGTTCTTCTTAATCTGATTTCAAACAAAATAACAACATGGAAAGTCTTGGTAAGATGACAGGTCATTACAAGTACACAAAGCCATTATGAATAAAGAACCACTTCTGGCACTGTTAAACAAGAACTAATTAATGAAAATAAAAATGCAGTCACTTTTAAGCAAACTAGACATTAAGCAAGCACAATTTCTATGGACACTACGGCTACGTCCACACGAAGCCAGAGCTTTCCCCATCTGATCTTTTTTCCCCCTCGTCTCAAGAAATATCTGCGTCCACACGAAACCACAAAACAGACACAAAACGAGTAAGTGTTTGTTCATGTTTTTGTTGCTGTTACGTGACGTGGTGGTGTCTGACTAGGGGCGAGACGTGGGCTGATGACGTCATCGTTTCAGAAAATATACGGATTCGCTGTCCACACGAAAACGCAAGGGAGGCGTTTTCAGATTTATCCACTCTGGGACCCGGTTTCAAAAAATATCGGTTTCACTCTCCCAAAATGCCGGATCCGTGTGGACGAAACGCCTATACGATACAAAATGTATGCGTATACAGCTCTCCGTGTGGACAGGGCCTACAACGTTCGTAATATGTCCTTTTAAAAAACATAATTCAACATACATCCAAAATGTAAAAATATGCAATCTACTCCACTCTACTGCAACGTTCCAATTCTGCAGATTTAAAGTTCGCATTCTTTTAGCTATAAGGTCACACAGTGAAGTATCAGTCTTCTATTGGTCAGACGTCTTCACATGATACGAATTTCGAAGTTACGAAGTTCACCAAATTTGACCTTTGGCATGAAATTCACATGAGCTTGCATTTCCTGTCTCTCACCTCCACATGCATAATGAATGGAAGTCAATGAAAATATAAATGAAAAGTGTAGTGTGACCGGCCCTTTTCATGGGTGAAATCCAATCATTTCGATAGGAATCCACACGACTGGGAATTTTGAGTGAGGGTGAAAGAATTGGTAACACTTTATTTTGATAGTCCACTTTGGACATTCTATTACCTATAAGTAACTTTGCAACTACATGTCAACTACCAGTCATTAGAGTATTAGTAGACTGCTTAATGTCTAACCCTAGACCTAGTCTACTAATACTCTAAAGATAGTTAGTTGACATGTAGTTGCAAAGTTACTTATAGTTAGGATGTCTGGACTATTGAAATAAAGTGTGACCAAAGATTTCCCCATGCAGATTTCGCAACAGGTTTAAGTTAGTCACTTGAATTCACCACATTGGCCAATAGAAAATTGCTTGGTTTGAAACTGACTTTAAAGGGATAGTTCATTTAAAAATGAAAATTCTGTCATCATTTACTCACCCTCAGGTTGTTCCAAACCTGTATGAGTTTCTTCTGCTGAACACATGGTAGCCAGTAGCCATTGACTTCCATAGTATGGAAAAAATAAAATAAAATAAAAATACTATGGAAGTCAATGGTCACATTAGCAAAATTTTGGTGAAATTTCAGACAGAAATCTCCATTGTCTACTGTCGGTATGAAGCACTGCTCACACAGAAGTCAATTTTAAAGCAAGCAGCTGTCTGTTGGTTATTGTGAAAATACATTACCAAATTGAACACGAGCTAAATCTGCATAACATGAAATCAGTTGTTTCAATATATCATGGAAATAAAAGAGGGAAATAGCATATTGGTGGGAAAACGCCACTGCAGGGTATGAAAGAGGGAGAATAAAAAAGTTTGGAAAGAACTGGTGATCAGACCCCGGGGCACAGCCATATCTCTCCGTCAATGTGCCACTACTTCCTGCACAGCTCATGACACTCAGCAGGCCACAGCTGGAGCAGCAGACAGGGGAGGAATCAATCTACCTTTTCCCTTCTGCATTCTCACTTTCGCTCATGCTGGCTGTCAGCCTCTGGACTGGCTAGAAATGGGCTAAAAATACACCCGTGGAATAATAAGGTCTGAGTGCCATGCAAAGAGAGAGAGAAATCTATAAAACGTGACAGCTGATGAGCGTGTGTAGAGAGTGTGTGTGGATGATTCCAGCTGCTGTTGTTTTTGACCATAACCCTCGGGTTGGGCAGTGTGCGATACGACACTCGTCTGAAATGCCGTGCGACTGCTGACTGCCTGAAACCGATCAGGTGAGACAACAGCACAACCATCGCCATGGTGACCAGGACCTGGCAAAGCCCAACACTCGCTCACTGCATCTCTGCTGCACTAAAACATCGCTCAGTGTGACGACCACTGATTAGAACACTTCAGCAGGCTTGCAGAAAACAAAACTAGGGAAAATGTGAGGGGTACACTATACGCACACATCCAAAAGTTATCGCCACAAAGCTAAGGTGTTGTCGGTTGTTGCTCAGTTCAGAGTGCTTCTTAACATGTTGCTAAGTGGTTGCTAGGTATGTAATGTAAATTTATGTTACATTTTCACTTGACCTTGGCTTTATTATAAAGCAACCAATACTATTTTTGCATGTTTATGTTAGCATAATATTTATCAAAACAAAGTCAGACCAAAATCCCATTGGGTTAATGCATGCACATTTAAAAAAAAAAAAGTTTTAAAATATGCATTTAACTGTACTAATTATAATAGTACAGTAAAATGCTTATTTATTATAGGATTTACTATCTGGTGTTCGGTTGTTAGAATTAATAGTCACCTTAATTTAGTCAACAAACTGATTATTATAAGCACAGACATTCAACGTTAATTTAACTGAACTGTTTGCTAAATACCAGCTCACCTAAAGTCATTTCACTTTCAGAAAAACGTAGTGATATCTGGGAGTAAGTTGTGCATTTTGTAATTAGTCCATTTATAGAAGCATAAACAGCAACAAATAGTGTATTATTTACACTGCAAATATAGATGTTTATATTTATAATTAACTATCAAAATTAATGTATATATATATATATATATATAATATTTTTTTAAATAAAAATTGAGTTTTTTTAATGTTTCTTTAAGAAGTTTGACATGACATGCATGACAAAAAAAATGTTGACAACTTATACAAGCTAATCTTTTATTACTCATGCATAATAATTACATGGTACATGCATAATACTGAGCTAACAACAGTTTAACATAAACAGTTACCAAAAGTGAGTCGTCCAAAGCTTTAGAAGTGTACACTGGATGATTTTTGTCTTTTATGACTAGTCCCACAATGTTCTGGAATGTTCCAGAAAGCGCTAGTATATTCCAGAATCTTACAGAAACTTCTAGAATGTTCCCATCCTTTTAAAAAGCAAAATATCTACAAAAACTGCGCTAAAACAGTGTTTCATAACTTCAAAGATAACCTGACCTAAATATTTATCAAAATATTGCTATGTGAAAATAAATAGCACAATAATAATTAGCACCACAGAATTGTGAAACAAATTTTTGTTACATCGTGTTAAATTTATATAAATTGTATTAAAATATTTTCAGACTCAGATATACTTATGTAGCTATTTTTGCCATTTTTTGCCTGTGTAATAATAATAATGATAACACTCCATTTATAGAAAGACTCTTAAAATAATTGTTAATTATAACTTATATTTGTGCATGTCACAGCCTATGTGTGCATTCCTCCAAACGGCCTTGGCAAATAAACTTGTGTTCTCAGCATAGTCACATCCCTCAGATTTAATTTAAATTAAAAGGTCTTGGCTGGGCCTGTGCTGTTTAGGCAGGCAAACCCTGGCAGCTGCTCTGAGTTAGAGCTTCCGTAAAACAGCTACAAGACAACAGACAGCAGAGAGACTGAGTATTGCCTCTTTTTTCTGTCCACTAACTGTGCTGACCCCACGGTACAGAACAGACTGAACTGCAGAGTGGGCTACTCATCTCCCGATCCCTGCTACTGACATTTGGGATTTTTATGTGCACGTGAGTGAATCTCTAGATACGTTTTTGTACAGTACACATATAGTGTGGCTCCATTACCATTTCAGATCTGAATGTCATTTTGCCACTATAAATACTAGTTCAAGAGTATGCAACTGTGTGTGTGTGTGTGTGTGTGTGTGTGTGAAATGAACACATGTGTTGTTCCTGCCAAGCCAGCAATAATAGGACTAATGCTTCCGGAGGAGTTGTCCAGCTCTGCATTAGGTCTAGATGGGCTCATTGATTTAGAGTTAAGAGGCCGAGTCGGACCAGCCCCGGCGCTTACAAGCACACGGGGCATCCTGTCCCAAACCAAGCCTCTTATCTCCCCAATGCAATTACAGCTGGTGAGAGTGCATTTTCAGGAAGGGGGAGGGAGGGGTAATGAGGTCTCAGCTAACGCCACTCCTATAGACGGCCCTCAGAGCAGCCGCCACACCCACGGCGCTCACGAGGTAAATCGTGCATTACTGCATTACTGAGGGCGGAAATGCATCTGTTGAAGTTTCAAGGGAGAGGCTGCATGAGGACGATAATGGAGTAATGCATGGAGAAAGAGAAAAAGGAGAGAGATAGTGGCAAGAGACGAAAAGAAGTGAGATGAGAGAGGAGATACAAAGACAATGATATAGAGATAAGCTACGTTCACACAGCAACAGAGTACACTGTCAGCAGTGTTTGAATTATGGGGGGGATCACTTTTTTCACGTAATGACTTAAGTAATATTTTACTTTATAAAAATGTAAATTGAATGCAATATCCATGTTTTTCCAAATTATTTCAAATAATATTTATTGAATATATTTAGTGGAAAATATTATATATATTTATACAGTATATGCAGGTTTTTTTTTTTCAAAGACCTCCTCAACTATATATTTTCATTTATAAAGACCAAGTTATACTGTGAGAAAATTATAGAGCATGATATTATAAAAATATGTTTGCAAACTTAAATAAGTTGCTAAATTCAAAATAACAGTTTCTGACTTTTTTTTTTTAATTATTATTTCAAATAATATTTATTTGATAGATTTAGTGAAAAAGATATAAAATATTGGAGTGTGGTGATAAATATGTATGATGACAAACATGATGACCTCCTTCTCATCTATATATTGTCATGTATAAAGTTATTCTGTGAGAAAAATATAAAGTTGCAAAGCCACGAACTGTAGACAGCATTCATTTTTCTGTTCTCTGTTAGAATTTGTATAAGCCTAATGAGAAACATTCAAAATTCAATTAAAATTGATTGTACTTTTCATGTCAAAAAGGAGCTTCAAAACAATGCTGCTTTACAACCTAAATAAATTTGTTTTCAGATTTTTACTGTTTAAAACTAGAGCTGTCAAAAGTATAAAATTATTGGATTTGATAAAAACAGATTGTAACTGTGGTATAAAATTCCATAAATGTGTTGAACAATTTTATATTTAATAAAAATGTCAAAAAGACATTTTGTAAAATCAAATAGTTGAAACGTCGTTTAGCACTATTGTGATTCCTGCATAAGTACACTTATGCTGCACATAAAATTGTGGTATAGCCTTTATGTCATTGCATAAAACATGTGGCAGGGAAATAAATGTCTACAGCAAGAAATAGCTCTTCGAATGTAAAAAAAAAA
>NW_015547713.1:707427-716990 GCF_001515605.1 Sinocyclocheilus anshuiensis
CTATAAGTAACTTTGCAACTACATGTCAACTACCAGTCATTAGAGTATTAGTAGACTGCTTAATGTCTAACCCTAGACCTAGTCTACTAATACTCTAAAGATAGTTAGTTGACATGTAGTTGCAAAGTTACTTATAGTTAGGATGTCTGGACTATTGAAATAAAGTGTGACCAAAGATTTCCCCATGCAGATTTCGCAACAGGTTTAAGTTAGTCACTTGAATTCACCACATTGGCCAATAGAAAATTGCTTGGTTTGAAACTGACTTTAAAGGGATAGTTCATTTAAAAATGAAAATTCTGTCATCATTTACTCACCCTCAGGTTGTTCCAAACCTGTATGAGTTTCTTCTGCTGAACACATGGTAGCCAGTAGCCATTGACTTCCATAGTATGGAAAAAATAAAATAAAATAAAAATACTATGGAAGTCAATGGTCACATTAGCAAAATTTTGGTGAAATTTCAGACAGAAATCTCCATTGTCTACTGTCGGTATGAAGCACTGCTCACACAGAAGTCAATTTTAAAGCAAGCAGCTGTCTGTTGGTTATTGTGAAAATACATTACCAAATTGAACACGAGCTAAATATGCATAACATGAAATCAGTTGTTTCAATATATCATGGAAATAAAAGAGGGAAATAGCATATTGGTGGGAAAACGCCACTGCAGGGTATGAAAGAGGGAGAATAAAAAAGTTTGGAAAGAACTGGTGATCAGACCCCGGGGCACAGCCATATCTCTCCGTCAATGTGCCACTACTTCCTGCACAGCTCATGACACTCAGCAGGCCACAGCTGGAGCAGCAGACAGGGGAGGAATCAATCTACCGTTTCCCTTCTGCATTCTCTCTTTCGCTCATGCTGGCTGTCAGCCTCTGGACTGGCTAGAAATGGGCTAAAAATACACCCGTGGAATAATAAGGTCTGAGTGCCATGCAAAGAGAGAGAGAAATCTATAAAACGTGACAGCTGATGAGCGTGTGTAGAGAGTGTGTGTGGATGATTCCAGCTGCTGTTGTTTTTGACCATAACCCTCGGGTTGGGCAGTGTGCGATACGACACTCGTCTGAAATGCCGTGCGACTGCTGACTGCCTGAAACCGATCAGGTGAGACAACAGCACAACCATCGCCATGGTGACCAGGACCTGGCAAAGCCCAACACTCGCTCACTGCATCTCTGCTGCACTAAAACATCGCTCAGTGTGACGACCACTGATTAGAACACTTCAGCAGGCTTGCAGAAAACAAAACTAGGGAAAATGTGAGGGGTACACTATACGCACACATCCAAAAGTTATCGCCACAAAGCTAAGGTGTTGTCGGTTGTTGCTCAGTTCAGAGTGCTTCTTAACATGTTGCTAAGTGGTTGCTAGGTATGTAATGTAAATTTATGTTACATTTTCACTTGACCTTGGCTTTATTATAAAGCAACCAATACTATTTTTGCATGTTTATGTTAGCATAATATTTATCAAAACAAAGTCAGACCAAAATCCCATTGGGTTAATGCATGCACATTTAAAAAAAAAAAAGTTTTAAAATATGCATTTAACTGTACTAATTATAATAGTACAGTAAAATGCTTATTTATTATAGGATTTACTATCTGGTGTTCGGTTGTTAGAATTAATAGTCACCTTAATTTAGTCAACAAACTGATTATTATAAGCACAGACATTCAACGTTAATTTAACTGAACTGTTTGCTAAATACCAGCTCACCTAAAGTCATTTCACTTTCAGAAAAACGTAGTGATATCTGGGAGTAAGTTGTGCATTTTGTAATTAGTCCATTTATAGAAGCATAAACAGCAACAAATAGTGTATTATTTACACTGCAAATATAGATGTTTATATTTATAATTAACTATCAAAATTAATGTATATATATATATAATATTTTTTTAAATAAAAATTGAGTTTTTTTAATGTTTCTTTAAGAAGTTTGACATGACATGCATGACAAAAAAAATGTTGACAACTTATACAAGCTAATCTTTTATTACTCATGCATAATAATTACATGGTACATGCATAATACTGAGCTAACAACAGTTTAACATAAACAGTTACCAAAAGTGAGTCGTCCAAAGCTTTAGAAGTGTACACTGGATGATTTTTGTCTTTTATGACTAGTCCCACAATGTTCTGGAATGTTCCAGAAAGCGCTAGTATATTCCAGAATCTTACAGAAACTTCTAGAATGTTCCCATCCTTTTAAAAAGCAAAATATCTACAAAAACTGCGCTAAAACAGTGTTTCATAACTTCAAAGATAACCTGACCTAAATATTTATCAAAATATTGCTATGTGAAAATAAATAGCACAATAATAATTAGCACCACAGAATTGTGAAACAAATTTTTGTTACATCGTGTTAAATTTATATAAATTGTATTAAAATATTTTCAGACTCAGATATACTTATGTAGCTATTTTTGCCATTTTTTGCCTGTGTAATAATAATAATGATAACACTCCATTTATAGAAAGACTCTTAAAATAATTGTTAATTATAACTTATATTTGTGCATGTCACAGCCTATGTGTGCATTCCTCCAAACGGCCTTGGCAAATAAACTTGTGTTCTCAGCATAGTCACATCCCTCAGATTTAATTTAAATTAAAAGGTCTTGGCTGGGCCTGTGCTGTTTAGGCAGGCAAACCCTGGCAGCTGCTCTGAGTTAGAGCTTCCGTAAAACAGCTACAAGACAACAGACAGCAGAGAGACTGAGTATTGCCTCTTTTTTCTGTCCACTAACTGTGCTGACCCCACGGTACAGAACAGACTGAACTGCAGAGTGGGCTACTCATCTCCCGATCCCTGCTACTGACATTTGGGATTTTTATGTGCACGTGAGTGAATCTCTAGATACGTTTTTGTACAGTACACATATAGTGTGGCTCCATTACCATTTCAGATCTGAATGTCATTTTGCCACTATAAATACTAGTTCAAGAGTATGCAACTGTGTGTGTGTGTGTGTGTGTGTGTGTGTGAAATGAACACATGTGTTGTTCCTGCCAAGCCAGCAATAATAGGACTAATGCTTCCGGAGGAGTTGTCCAGCTCTGCATTAGGTCTAGATGGGCTCATTGATTTAGAGTTAAGAGGCCGAGTCGGACCAGCCCCGGCGCTTACAAGCACACGGGGCATCCTGTCCCAAACCAAGCCTCTTATCTCCCCAATGCAATTACAGCTGGTGAGAGTGCATTTTCAGGAAGGGGGAGGGAGGGGTAATGAGGTCTCAGCTAACGCCACTCCTATAGACGGCCCTCAGAGCAGCCGCCACACCCACGGCGCTCACGAGGTAAATCGTGCATTACTGCATTACTGAGGGCGGAAATGCATCTGTTGAAGTTTCAAGGGAGAGGCTGCATGAGGACGATAATGGAGTAATGCATGGAGAAAGAGAAAAAGGAGAGAGATAGTGGCAAGAGACGAAAAGAAGTGAGATGAGAGAGGAGATACAAAGACAATGATATAGAGATAAGCTACGTTCACACAGCAACAGAGTACACTGTCAGCAGTGTTTGAATTATGGGGGGGATCACTTTTTTCACGTAATGACTTAAGTAATATTTTACTTTATAAAAATGTAAATTGAATGCAATATCCATGTTTTTCCAAATTATTTCAAATAATATTTATTGAATATATTTAGTGGAAAATATTATATATATTTATACAGTATATGCAGGTTTTTTTTTTTCAAAGACCTCCTCAACTATATATTTTCATTTATAAAGACCAAGTTATACTGTGAGAAAATTATAGAGCATGATATTATAAAAATATGTTTGCAAACTTAAATAAGTTGCTAAATTCAAAATAACAGTTTCTGACTTTTTTTTTTTAATTATTATTTCAAATAATATTTATTTGATAGATTTAGTGAAAAAGATATAAAATATTGGAGTGTGGTGATAAATATGTATGATGACAAACATGATGACCTCCTTCTCATCTATATATTGTCATGTATAAAGTTATTCTGTGAGAAAAATATAAAGTTGCAAAGCCACGAACTGTAGACAGCATTCATTTTTCTGTTCTCTGTTAGAATTTGTATAAGCCTAATGAGAAACATTCAAAATTCAATTAAAATTGATTGTACTTTTCATGTCAAAAAGGAGCTTCAAAACAATGCTGCTTTACAACCTAAATAAATTTGTTTTCAGATTTTTACTGTTTAAAACTAGAGCTGTCAAAAGTATAAAATTATTGGATTTGATAAAAACAGATTGTAACTGTGGTATAAAATTCCATAAATGTGTTGAACAATTTTATATTTAATAAAAATGTCAAAAAGACATTTTGTAAAATCAAATAGTTGAAACGTCGTTTAGCACTATTGTGATTCCTGCATAAGTACACTTATGCTGCACATAAAATTGTGGTATAGCCTTTATGTCATTGCATAAAACATGTGGCAGGGAAATAAATGTCTACAGCAAGAAATAGCTCTTCGAATGTAAAAAAAAAATGCACAGTGCTTCTATCGAATGCAGGGTATCTCTCATCAGTCAGTGGGGAGCAGAAAATGAAAAACTCTGTTGTAAAATCTCTGTTGCTCCAAGTCGGTCACATATATGCAGTTTCAGAGCAGTTTTAGTCTATGCATCGCTTGGTGACATGCAAAACCTGAGGCTTTGGCTTCTATCGGAACTATTGTCACTGACAGAGAATAATAAACAATTTGATAGTCACTTCGGTAAGTAAATATGGTTGTCGATCCAAAATATTGACAGCGTTGATATAGCCAAAGAGATGAGTCAGGAATGAGACATACAAGAAGAGTCATACAAAACAGAAAAAGAGTGAAGAGACAGAGACGGGGGCAAGCTAGAGGGTGAACGATTTGAAAAGGGAAATGAAGAGAGAGAATCATTGTGACTGATGAGATAATTACTTGAGACCATTTTCCCCTGCTGCTTTGCATTATACAATAGTGTGTGGGTGCAGCTAATCAGGTCCTATCAGCTGATGTTTTTGGTGTCTTATCACCTAGTTTTGTCCTTTATTTGGGGAAATCCTAATGTAAACTATTAGATCTTTACATTTTCCAAAGAACACGTGAGTTTAAAACTGCAACAGGGTGTTGCTATGCAGTTGGTAAGATGTTATGAGTGGTTTTTAGTGCATTACAGTGCAGTGTCTATAGGGTGTTGCTAAGTGATTGTTTACTGACAAGGCAAAACAATACAGGCCAACCACTGTTTTTCCATGAACTGGTCAGTTTTGAGATTTTTGACTAGTCTCTATAACGTCTTCTTTCAGTGCAAAGACAACATCCAAAATACACGTTTATTTTATTACACTTTAGTTGCTTCTGTAGATGTCAATAAGAATATGTTTTCAAAGGTTTTTTTTCCCCTCAGAATGCAGAATATCTACAAAAACTGTGCTTAAACACTGTTTCATAACTTCAAAAATAACCTGACCTAAATATTTTTATATTTTAATATATTTAATATTTAAATATTTAGTCAGAAATTTCAACTTCAGTACCATTTACATACACCAACTGTCCAATTTTATACCTAATCATATCTAGATTTAAATGAAAAACATTCATTCATTCGTTTGTTTGTTTTGTTGTTGGTTTTTTTACAGAGAAGTTTGTTCATATATTATCCACACTGATTTATTTAACATTTTAATCACAATTTTTTTCCTGGCTGTTATATTAAAACCTTTTATTATTAAAACATTTTGTGGTGGTGGTTCACAATTTCACCTGTAGTGGTGTAAATAAATAAAACAAACAAACAAACAAACAAACAAACAAATAAATAAATAAATAAATAATTTGTAATTGAAATAAAACAAAGTATAATAATAGAATAATAATTATATTATTATAAATTTATTATCTATTATTTATAATAATAATAATAATAATAATAATAATATTCTGGTCTTTAGATTCTGCTCTCGAGTTCCTCCTTTAATGTAAATGTATAGTCTTTTTTCACTTATTTCATGGTATATTTATTTATTGTTATATTGATTATAAATCTGGCCTCTATCCACATTATTTAAGGTATAATTTATTTCTGTGCCACAAACCAACATAAATTATTCTACAGTACTTATGGTTCCCAAAACCATGTCTATAAGTAATCCCCTAGCAAACACCACTAATAGCATTTATGGATATACATGTCTGTATGCTTATATTACAACAGAATAACAGAATATGTCACTTTTTATGTGTACAAATATATAAAGCACAAATATAGCCTATATACATGTGGTCAGAACCCAGCGAAATCCAGACAACATTCCATAACGCCACATTCGGCTGCCACACACCATTTATTGCACTTAATTTCTTTGTGTATTCAGTCGGTAACTGAAATACATGAATGCATTCTGGCCTGGGTGTAAAAAAATAAATAAAGCCCCACTAGGTCATCCATTTAGTTTGCTGAGCTCATTCACACAACACTGATAGATGCTAAAAGTGTGAAACCCCACAGCAGTTCTCCGCTATTTGTCAATACCTCACACTCTGTCTGGAACCTGGTGCACCACTACAGTCAAAATGCTTCAAATGAGCTACTGAAGGCTTTCAGAGTGCTAAATATAAAGCTAGGGGCCACTTATCAGAGGACTAACCGGATAAAAGCACATGAAAGGAAAAAAACCTTGAGAGAAGGGAGGGAAGGAGAGATGAGCAGAGCTAATGAAGAAGGAGTCTTCCTTTGGCTGAGTGCTAGCCTTGCTGCTTCCAGTAAAAGCCAGTCGTCTTCACAATCAATAGCACCATAACTCCACTGCAGTAATTGCCGTTTGTGTTGAGAAACAATAGTAAATCATTAGCCGGTGAGACCAGCTATAGGCTCGCGGGAGCTGGAGAAGAGATGGTGACAATCGCTAATAAGGTCAGCGGTGGCAGCTTAACACTAATTTCCCATTCACTGAGTCTTTCTCACTTTGAGTAGATATAAAATGACAGGCCACATGAGTGGGGAACAGAGGATAGAGCCTGATACATTAGTGCTGCTATTATCAATGTGAGATTTTCACAAACAAAACTGTGAGAATACATTGTGACTACAGTTGGGGTACTAATAGCAGACTGTTTCAATAATTGAATTTCTGCCATGAAACATTTTATTGCAGGAATTTCTAATGAAATATGTACTTAGCTGCATGGATTTAATGCTAAATATTATACATCTTTAAGCATTTATATTTAAATATAAATATGAAAGGCAGCGGCTTTAGATAGAGGCTATTTACACTAAGTGCAAAAAGCAATAGATGCTATTTACACTAAGTGAAAATAGCATATTTTCTTAGCGATAGATTCTATTTACACTAAGTGAAAATAGCGATAGATTCTATTTACACTATGTTAAAATAGCAGGATTTTCTGCTATTTATACTACTTATTGCAAATGTTGGCAATTATCTGCACCTCAGTATTGTAGTACACTGTAAAAAAAATTCTGTAGTTTTTACAAAATAATTTTGGCAGCTGTGGTTGCCAGAATAATTTTGTAAAAAATACAGAAAAACTGTAAACACATTTACGGCCAAAAACAGTGTTTTACAGTATAAAACTGTAATTTACAAACAAGAATATTTGAATGTAAACCGGTAAATTCAACAACGCACACTGCTATTAAAATCTGTTTTGTACCTTTAACATACTGACAACCACCATAATAATGCAGGTGGTAAAAGAGAAAGCCACATAAAGAATCAAAGCTCATCACAAGTAGCTTCGCCACAAGCAGAAGTATATACTAATATATAGAAGGTGCACACAGAGTCATTCATGCAAACACAAAACACCATCATGGTAACACACATGATACTTAAATAATGCATTAAACTTTCATTAAACAACAGAAGATGTAACATAAAGCCCAAATATACATAACTAATAACAAAAATTATTTAAAAAAACATGATTATTTAAACAAAATACTTTCAAATGTGGAGTGTCATGCAGGGAATTCTGGGAATATCAGTTTACAGTTTTTGACTGTAAATTATACATTGATTTGTTATTTTTACTTCTAAAAACTGTAAAATTAACAGCATTTTACTGTAAAATTACATGAAATGTCTGGTTAGATATTTTACAGTTTTTTTACAGTGGAGTCAGTATAAATTGCCTCTGCCAACAAGGAGGGCTATTTGCACAGTGTAAATAGACACTCGGAATATGGAATTGTAGTATATATACTGTACCGTTCATATTTTTGTGGTATGATTTTTTTGTTATTTGTGAAAGAAATTAATACTTTTATGCAACAAGGGTGCATTAAATTGATTATAAAATGACAGTAAAAACATTTAAAATGTTACAAAAGATTTCTATATCAAATAAATGCTGTTCTTTTGAACTTTCTATTCGACAAAGATATATAAAAATATATATATAAAGGTTCCAAAAGGAGGTTTTTGCAGCGATGCAGATCTATTTAGGCTCCCCAAAGAACCTTTAAGTGAATAGTTCTTAAAAGAACTTTGTAAAAAAAAAAAAGTCAGAAGAAAGTTTTCTCCACCATAAAGAACCTTTTGTGCAATGCAATCGTTCCATTGATGTTAGACATTCTTCAAGGAGCCATTGATGCCAATAAAAAAACTTCAATTTAAATTGTAATACTTTAATATTGGTAACATTTTAGATCAGGGAACACCATTCACTGTTAACTATTTGCTTATATAAAGTATAATATACTTGAATTTAATCTGCTATTCAATTACATTTACATTATATAGTATTCATGGGTTTAATTTTGTTGTTAAGGATAGAAAGGGCTGATGTTAAATTTGAAATTATTATAATTATTTTTTCCATCTAAAGTAAACTATTATTTAAAGAAAACTCAAAACACTGCTTGCTTACAAATAAAAACAGCATGCTTAAAAGTTTGAAATCATAAAGAGGCTAAATTTTTGTCCTGTGTTCATATTTTGTGTCCAGTCTCCTTTTTTTTCTGGATACTTTTGTTGCTATACTTTTGTAACTATATCTGTTACTATCAATATCACTACTGTCTTTTGTGTCAAACAGAACTTAATGCTGGATAAATACCTGCTGTACAGTAATGCCCTCCAGAACCCAATGTGCTCCAGGCTTACAATTCTCCCATTTTCTAGCCCTCAGTAGATTATAGAGGTGGTAAAATGTCCATTTACACAACCCTGCAGGGCATGCTGGGGGTAAGAGGCACACTGTCTATTACACGCTAATGACATCAGAGGAAATCTGATTTCTAGAAAAATCTGTGTGAGAGAGGGAGAGTGAGCATAAGACTGCGGTAATGGCTTTATGATTGAGCAGGCTCACAAGTATCGTCTTCACACGCATTAAAAGACCTCACACACAACACACACACTGTCACACAGAAGCATAGTCTAACAGTGTGACACATTAACAGTGAATAAAACTGAAGAAAACTTCAAGTGCTTCAAAAGCAATAGAGAATGTCATTATAAAATTCTATGTGGACGAGGTAGAAGTTTTAAAGTGAATTTATATTATAACCCTATGCTGTATAGTTTTCCAATATTATTATTTTTTACTGTAATA
>NW_015547713.1:717272-747651 GCF_001515605.1 Sinocyclocheilus anshuiensis
TTTTAACCCAGCTATTGGGTTGTTTTGACCCAGCGGTTAGGTTGTTTTGAACCCAACCGCTGGGTCAAAACAACCCAATAGCTGGGTTTGTCCCTTTTTAACCCAGCGCTGGGTTATATTTAACCCAGCATTTTTTAGAGTGTATATTTACAGATGAACTGTAACAGTGTCCACGGAACTATGCTGGCACTAAGGTTTCAAGTGTGCACAGCAGCATGAATAAATAATGTGCTTTCAGTAACATGTCAAATCAACAAAATGTGACAACAATATTATGGTAAATTTAGCTTTTCAATTTTTTGTTTTTACTGGCTCAGTTAAAGTACATGTGCGTTGGGATATAGCCCTACATCTCAAAAAGGCGAATAGCTCTTGTAATTGAAACTTCCATTCATACTGTTTCCATAACCCTGTACTGTCTCGACTCGACTCACTGTTGAGCCTAACAGTTTGCCTTTAGCACGTTGCTAAGCTTACATGACAGTACACTATTATGCATAAAAGCGCACAGCACACATAAATATTGAGTAAAATAGTATTGAAGAACAAGTAATTTTCTAAATAATTCAAGTTTGTTGAAATGATTTTTGAGATTTTGTGTTGCCTGTGATACCTTAACATACTGACTCCATTAGTGGCTCACTTTGTTTAGTGTAGGTTGTAAGTTATGATCAGACTTAAGAGCCAGTCATATTGCTTAGTCTGTTTTTCCATATAGGACTGTGCAACCAACTGCCTGTAACACTGCCTATGACAAAAAGAGTAAATAAAGCCCAAGTTTTCAATTAACGGGAACACAAATTATCACAATGGTGATCTCAAATGAAGCACTTTGAACTCACACACAAATGAACCTGCCATTTATACTATTATTATGTAGTGCAGTCAATCAATCAATCAATCAATACATACATAAACAACAACGACAAATTTTTCAAGGACCAAATAACCATCTTATCACAGCATAAATGCACTGTTGGTGATTTAATTGCACTCAATACTCTTATTGCGCTCAATAAATAAGAACTGTAAACTCCAGCCACTTTCCCTGGCTATCTAAATAAAGCAATAAGCCCTGTGAAGCCGTGGTTTACAGTGAATTTATAACAGCTAAGGGGCGTTGTTAGGCATAACACGAAACGGAATGCCTAAAACCCCCTTAGCTGTTATAAATTCACTATAAACCACGGCTTCACGGGGCTTATTGCTTTTATAAAACGGTTATTCCATATACGTCGTAAGGTTTCACAAAATAAAACAGAGCAAATAAAGTGTAATGATATTAATAAAAACAGTATTCTTCCACCAAACAATGTAGTTCTTCAGAATCAGTTGTGGTTGCAACAAAGTGGTTGCCAAGCAACACGCAACCGTAAACAAAGGTGTATGTTTGTAGAGTAATTTACAACAGCTTCGAACGTGGCTCAGCCAATCAGAATCAAGGACCGGAACTATCCGTTTTATAATAATTATTTTCCCTGGCTATCGGAATAATATACTCTATTATTTATTAATATAATATGCGTAATGAAAAAGATACTGAATCAAATTGCTTCAGACATTAAAATAGACTGGTAAAAAAAGTTACAGTCAGTTTGTTGGTAATGTCGTCTTTAAACATGCAGCTCTGCCACAAATAACAGCACCATTTGAGTGGAAAAGGGGAGAGCACTTACTTCTTACCTCTACAAAACAGAACATTGATTGCTATGGCATTGACAGACAGAGAAACATCATCAAACACTATATAACGATAAATGGGTGCTATGGGTGTCAACCATTAAAAAGCCCAAATACACAACTGTATTCTGGAAATAAGCAGCCTGCTACTGTATATGCAACTGTGACTCTATAATCTATAATCACCTTCTTGAGAAAACAAGCTCAAAGTTACTTATAATAAGCAGATTTGGCATCTCTGTTTGCTACACTGAACAAAATTATGAACGCAACACTTTTGTTTTTGCCCCCATTTTTCATGAGCTGAACTCAAAGATCTAAGACTTTTTCTATGTACACAGGAAGCATTTTTGGAGAACACTTAGAGTTAATTAAGGTCCAATAATTTGCAAATGGACTGTGGATCCAGATGCAGAAATTTTGCACTCCAAGCTTTCTGCTGGCGTACCGAGAGAGAGAGCACGTTTTACAGTGGGGTTTTGCAAATGTGTTTGAGCAAAGAGATTGTCCCCAGTCCATGTTGTCAATAGGAGACAATGAGAACTACAGCATTAGACTAAATTTGATTATAGCCACATTACAATGGTGCCTGTCAGTCTTGCATTCCAGAGTGCATGACCAAACCTGGCTGTCTTATAAGTCACTGTATAGCGACTTTTATCCTGCACCAACAAAACGGCACTCTTGGATGTTCTCACTTCACATCGGAAGAATCTGACAAAGATTTTGCAGTCTCTGGATATGCTTAATTATATTTTTACTATGCCTATAGTAGTACAATAAAATAGTCTCCAACATGCATGTGACTCTATAAAGGCTGTATAAAGCTGTTGTATAAACAGGGGTGCACATAAGTTTTTCAGGCTGGTTTTCATAAGAGAACCTGGAGATTTGGTTTGGTTCTCACACTGCACATAGTGTAACCCATTAAATATAACTATAAAAAATGTATTAATAATAGTGATAATATTGCACTTTATTTAGTTAGTTTTTTAAAAATAAAATAATAAACAAAATAATAAAGTGTGATAATACTATTATATTTTAATATTCACAGTTTTGCATTGTGCTTTGAAAATGGCAGCGGGTAGCCTAGATTTATGTTTTCAATTTGAATAGAAATCTTATACAGTACAGTTTGTCGATCTAAAATGGTAATTGTGCATTAACAGCTGTCATCCATGTCGGTACGCAAATGTGCTGTCAGAACTTATTTATACAGCGCATTTTTTATTTTGGTCGCGCATGTGGACCTGCGGACCACTTACAGTATGTGCACCCCTGTGTATAAAGGCCCTGATATACTTCACGAAATACGAAATCAAAGAACAAACCTGTATGACAACATTTCGGACAAAATCAGGCCAATACAAATTTATTTCAGGAGTTCGAAACCACATGTCAAAGCTAACTTTCCAGAACTTCAAACTACCATTGGTCCATGGTGATTACGTATAGCTCTGGTGCTCTGTAACAACATAAACACACTCAAGATCTGCTTTGTAGTAGAAATTTAAGTTGCAATTCTTTTTTTGCTTTATACTCAGGTCACCCAAAGCACAACATGTCAGAGCGTCATCATCAGCTCCAACAGAAGTTGTAATTTTTAATTGAAAGTGACACTGACACTGTTTTTCATGTTTAATACTGTAAAGCTGCTTGCTTAAAACCATTTTTTTTTAAATAAAGTGATATATAAATAAATGTGATGTGGCTTGACCGGAGTTGCAGAGCTGGTGCAGTTTGCAAACATATCCACATCGCTGTGATCAGATGCTTTCTTAACTGCTGTTTTATCACCGCTTCCATTTTTGTTGTGTGATTATTTTGTTATTAAGAGAAAAGCGTGCAGCACATATTAACATTTACAGGGTGGACAACATCGGGATGTTTGTTGTTCAGGTATTTTGAAATTCTTTTTACTTTTAAAAGAACTTTGCTGTGAGTATTTCGGGGGCCATAATATGATTATTCTAACCATTTTAGAACAATTTAAAACGGATAAAGGTGCAGATATGATTAATTATTATGAAAACACAACAGCACCATAAATACGTTCTACGTTTCAAGTCTCCTGAAGCTTTGTGCTTGGAATAGAAAGAAAAAAAAAATACTACATTTATGTCAGAAATGTACTTTATGCAAGAATGTGAATATGTGCGAGATGCAACACACTGCTAACATACACGAATGGCTCAGCGTACTTAACATGTGCTCTTGTGTTGTGGTGCTAACAAACAGTTATTTTCTTTCTTTTGCAGCTTTGTCTCCATACAAACTTTCTTCTCAAAGCTCTTCTTCCTTTCAATTCTTCTAAACAGTCACTACGCACCATTATCATTAATACACAAAATCAGTCAATTTCTGTCAATGCAGAAAGCTCTCCAGCAATTTGACAGTAATTTTATGGAATCCACAATGCATCCTAGAATGCCACAACAGTACTGAAGAACTTCCCATACAGTACTCTGAACAGGTTTTAAATGCGTACGCATTTAGATTAAAAAATACTTAAAGAAATAGCTCAGCCAAAAATGTAATTTTTGTCATTCTGTTTGTTCTGTCATTTACTCAACCTCATATAGTTCCAAACCCAAGACTTCCAGTCATCAGTGAGGATTGTTCTTGCATGTCGAGCTCACATTCGAGATTTTGTGTTTACCAAAATTGATGAGCTTTATGTATGTGTGTTATGCTAAATCCTAAATTAAATCTGTTCATCATATAAAACGATTATGTCTCTTCAGAAGACTGTTAAAGAGTGATTTTTATTTATTTATTTTTGTGTGGACTTTCAATATATAGACAAAATGATGACAGAATATATATATTAAAAAAAGTGTTCCGAAGATGAACAGAAGTCTTTTGAGTTTGGAATGACATGTAGGTGAGTAAATGATGACAGAATTTCCATTTTTGTGTAAACTATTAGAAAACATAAATTAATTGTGCCCAAATTTTTGAGTGATGATGTAGGCCTTTATATACTGTATGCATTTACTACTATGTACTGTATATACAGTGTAGGTGTTTAAATGCCAATGCTTGCTTAAACAAGCAGTGAGCTGTAATGGGATAGAGCTCAAATAACTGCTGTAATAAATGTAGCACCCGTGATATCACTGACTGACTATAAACCATTTATTTCCAGTTTAATTGCCATTGTAATGCAAATATGTGCCCTACGCTTGTGGTGGATCCAGTAAAACCCCTCTGTCTGTTCTTGTTTGAGTCTGAGTCTGGCTAATGTGTCCTCTCAGAGGAAGCAGCCTAACAGCATATTAACGAGCAGAGCCCAGTTTAACCGGGCCGGGATGAGCTGTGCATGTGGGAGAGAAGAGACTCTAAGGCTGCTTTATAGCAATTAGATGTTACGCGGCTCTTCCCTTCTCTTGCCATCCTCATTTTTTTCCTCTCCCGTCTCCATCCCCCCATTTATCTCCCTTTTCTTGCCTCACCCAATGTACTTACTCCACAACCAATGTGCTTATGCCACCAACACTCGGATCAATCAAGCCTATTAAATGAAGCCTGTTTTCATGCTGCCCTCTCTAAACGCTATTTTCTATGTTTAATAAAATATGTTTAAGCTTATTTTCTGGTTGGCATTTTTTCTTTTATCAATATCATACAGTTTTTGAATTAATTTTAGACACTATGAGAATATAAATCTGGACAACATGCTCACACTAACATAAATGCACTATTCCCTTCTGTGGTTTTATGAGAATAACCGTTCACCATTTCTATTTTTGTGACAATGTCATCATGTCCTATACACCTGTACACTGTAAATACTGTGTCTGTGAAGCTTCTTTCTTTTAACATAATCATTGACATGGGCCTTTTTCCCAAAATAGCATTTCTCTGTCAGCTAAAAATAGCCCGAAATAAAACCCTTAAGAGGAAGCAAAGCCTGGAAGAGAGACCTGCCTTTCCAGTGCACAAAGATCTCTGCTATTGATAGTCCTTTGCAAATGCAACTGTCACTAGCTCTGTTCCAAGACCTAGCAAGCATTTAAAGGCATCATATGTCTTCTAATACGAAGACTGTTTACAATCAAGTAACTGAATTAAACTGCCACCATAAGATACCTTGTTAATGCCAAATTGTAATGCTTTTATGTCCTCTGTGGAGAAGGCAATTGTGGAATGCACTTAAACAAGCATTTAAACAAGATGGTATGGATGATACAGTACACCAACAATCAGTTTAATACCAATTTAAAAATTCAGTGTAATAGAAAAACAGCCTATTTTGCCCAATATTTGTATAATCTGATTAGGGCATCATAGTTTAAAGGGGTTATATGATGCGATTTCCAGTTTTCCTTTCTCTTTGGAGTGTTACAAGCTGTTCGTGAATAGATAAGATCCCTAAAGTTGCAAAGACTAAAGTCTCAAACCCAAAGAGATATTCTTTATAAAAGTTAAGACTTGTCCATGCCCTCCTAAAACGCCTCGTTCAAACACGCCCCCACATGTCTACGTCACTGTGTGGGAAGATTTGCATAATGCCGCCCAAATGTTCACGCAAGGAAAGTGTAACTTTGCAAGAAGGTGTAACTTTGATCACCGTGACCAATTTAAAAGTGGGTTTTGTTCAAAGTCTATTATCCACATAGATCCTTGATATGAATGACTATTTTTGGTAATTCATTAAATATCGCCAGCTAAAAAGTAACTATTGTAACTAGTACTCTGAGTAGTTTTTGAGGAGAGTAATTTGTACTTTTACTTAAGTACTGTTTTGATACCAGTACTTTTACTTGTAATTGAGTATTATTTCAGCAATGTAACAATACTTGTACTTAAGTACAAATTTTCAGTACTCTTTCCACCACTGCCTGTTTGCCCTTCGACGCGCATGTTGACCCTATACAGTCTATGATGATGACAAATAATGCTCACTCACAGCCTGTAAGTACGTTTTCATATTTAAAGGATTTGCCACTGACGATTCAAACGCGAGTTTTGAGCAGTGTAGAGTAGCGCTTGTTGTTTGTCGTTTCTCCGATCACAAATGCAGACATGGTTTTATGTTTACGATGCAACGCAACACATAAAAAGACAGTATAAGCAATTATAAACAGTAATTATGTCCCCACTGGATGCCACAAATGCCTCGTTTATAATGGGTTTTAATGTTTTTGTCTCGTCGCTCCGACCGGGAGACGGCATCACAATATGGTAAGGAGTGAAACATTTCCGTCACACGCTTGATTAATTCGAATGTTCTTTTTTAGCAGCATCATGTGACCCCTTTAAAGATTCAGTGTTTCCGGAAACCATAGTTCCAATGAACATTTGCAAACAGCATTGCAAATTTGTGTTGCTGGAGCATCAGCTTTCGACCTGTGGTTAAGCATAGTTCCCTTTTAGTAGGCCTATGTCATGTGGACATAAATAGATCATGATCTAAATAAGCAACGTAATCTCTTTCTTTTATTCCATATAAACTGTATACAAATTTAATTCTATGTCTTCTAGTGTCAAGAGAATGAAAGCGATATTTTTGAACAGTGTGCATACGCGAATGAACATTTGTAAATAAAGCACATCAGAGAACAAAAATATAGTCCTTAGATGCCATGTTTGTTATTTACAGAAATAATCTGACATTAATTATATCTTGAATTAGATTAATTAGCAATTAGCAATTTATTACTCTACCACCTGTGTGTTGTCATTACTGATAGTTTTATACTACGTTTTAAATCAACATTGATCAAAAGATGGATGTACAACAAAGTTGTACAACATAGTTTCGGTAAACAGTCGTGACTAGCTAATTTCTATAATGCTATCATCAGTGTTGGAGGTAATATATTACACATAATGCAATATTGTAATGCATTACTTTTAAAAGTAACTTTCCCCAACACTGGCTATCATACCAATCAATTTCAGTCACAATGGAATTTAAAAATCAGTAGAAAAATGTATCATATTAAAATTTAAATGGACCAATGTTGATCAAGAATAGTATTAATCAACCCAGGCTCATTGAAAAAAAAAGTGCCTGTGGTGACATTTCTGCAAAATGGTATTACATTGCTTCTTGCACGATTTGCAATGCTTTCAAAGGGAAATGTCCAGTGAGTGGTAGTAAATGCACATTCAGTTTTATCTTAAACACATGAACATGAATTTGGTGATGTTTTATTTCATTGGTTGTTGTACTATCAAAGCAGTTCGGAAATGAAATGTCTGTGAGTGACACTAAAAGGTTAATGTTGTATTGCGTTTAAAAATAACACGCAACCTACATTAAACCCTACCCTAAAATTAACCAATAGTGTTACAAACAGAAAAAGTGAGCCAAAAACACATTTGTTGAAGCAACCATGCCATTTTAGCTTGCTTCTACAAGTTTCTGAGCCGTTTCATCAAGTGTTGGGATTAATTAAGTTTCACGGGACTGATGTCATATCAAATCAAAAAAACATGTCTATACTGTAATTCATAATCAAAAATCCATAATGCATATTCAAAACAATAATACATCCATAATATATAATCTCATAACTAATATATCATCGAAAAAGTAATATTGACAACCTACAATTGTCAATTGACAATATTACGAATGTAAAAATACAAACACACATTTAAACTTAACCCCTTAACTGTCACCCCCCCATTTTTTTAAATAGGCATGCAGCTGCACTATCCAAACTTAAATTGTTGTAATTTATGAACACTTTGGAATACAGACATAAGGTTGGTCTCTTTTTAAAGAAGTAAATCAGCAACTTATCGCAAAAGTGGAATTTTTTCAAAACATTTAAGTATCAAAAAGTTATAGTAGTTTAAATTTACTGTAAAAAAAATGCACTATATTAATTGTATTTTATTTTATATATAATAAATATTTCACATATCAGGTTTTAAAATTTTTTAAAACCTCTAAAATTGGTATAAAATTATAGCCTTATGTATAACTAAATAAGTTATGTTCCAAATTTGAAGTTGATATGAAAAAAATTGAGGTTCCTGTGAGATTTTATTTAGGGCGTTATACCACAAACAGCCACCGGGTGCCATCCAAACTTTTTTTAATGCATTTTTCTGTCACAAATGTCTAGATTTCTCTGTCAATATTACTAAATAACCACCAAATACGGAATCCTGAGACTCAGACCTTTCCAATGATATGTTTTTTTGTCAAGATTATAAAAAGTTTTGATTCTAAAAGACCGTAATTAATTTTGTAATATGACACTTGACACCGCCCACTAAGGGGGAGGAGACTGCCAAAAGATGTTAAAGTACCATTTCCATGGTAACGCAATGTCTGATTTTCACATGGTTTTCACAGGATGAATCTTGGGCTTCTAAGCTTTCAAATGATATATGATTTATGATGATTACTAAAAGACATGATAGAGATGACTCCAAGAGTATAATGAAAATCAGTTGTTTTTACATAATTAGCATATTTCACTGCATGTCTAATGTCTTTATTTTATTTATTTATTGTCTGTATGAATATTTGCTGGAATCAGAATCTGTCTCGCTTTGTTAGACCAAATCTAGCTGCAGCAGTCTGGATTTGTCTCTTAGCATACTTTGCCAGCATTCTTTTGTCAGCTAGTGGTCATTGTGCATGAAACTATTTTGATAGTACGTCTTAAATTGATTTTTCCGTACTGCTGGTTCGTCTGGTCAGAGGAGAACTGGCCCCCCGACTGAGCCTGGTTTCTCCCAAGGTTTTTTCTCCAATCTGTCACCGATGGAGTTTTGGTTCCTTGCCGCTTTAAAAGCGCTATATAAATAAAGGTGACTTGACTTGACTTGATTGGCACATCGCAGGACATTCGGATGTTATGACCGTAGCTTGTCATAATATTTTCTGTTGTTTTCTGTGTTGGATGATGTATCCTGGCAGAGTCAATTTAAGTGGTTTCCATGTTGACTGTGGTGATCTGTTACCACAGTAGCTAGTTCCTCAATAGCTATCATAAGTAGATAAACTTGCTGAACTGACTTTTTTTTGCTATCCCTTTCTATTCTCTCTCTCTCTCTCTCTCTCTCTCTCTCTCTCTAACTCTCTGTCATTGTTTTGCCCTCTTGTGAGCATAGGGTGGAGCATGCCAAGTTTCTCTGCCAAGCTGCCACAGAGGAGAGTGCCAGTGAATCAGCCTTTTCTCTGAGCCGTACCCCCAGTACTACAGTGGGAACCGCACGCACACACACACACACACACACACAAAAGAATTCAGGACAGTTGTGTTCTCTTTCATGCTTTCATGCTTTATTTAGCAAAATCATAACACTACATAATGCTCTGTTTGTCATATTTAGGATTTAGCAGTAAACTGCTTACTGATGCGATCACCACTGTCAGGAAATAAGACATTTCAGACCAAATGATGCTTCCTTCAAATGATGAAGTTATGGAATTTATGTTATCTTGAAAAAAGCAAGGAGTTTCCGCATCAATAAATGGAATTCAAAGGATTATTAAAGGTCTGTCACTTATTTTTGATGAAGCACTGTTTTGCTCTGTTAACTCCATCAATATGTGTAATTTAAGTGCATAGTGGCCTTTTACTCAAAATAGCACATCTTCACAACCAGCAAATTAACTGTGATCTGTTACAGATTAGTGTAGCTAAAATAAGCAATATTATTATGTTATTAAATTGTTATCACTTTGTAATTATGTTGTAATTACATCAATATGATGATGTAAAAATATTTTGGTTATTACACAATATATAAACAGCCTTAAGGCAATATTGGTCCAAATCTTACTCAAATTATAGCTACCTAAAATGATAAAAGAACTGTAGAGCTAAAAATAAAACAGCCATGGCCCTCTCTCATGGGTAGAGCAGCCTGCTATAATTCTGAGATTCATATTGATCATTTTAATAGAGAGAGGACGATACCTCTATGAATTATCTGCTCATGAATTATCACTTCCTAATAAAGACACTCTTGCCAACAATATTTGATATTTGAAATGAGAATGTGTCTTTTGATAGATAGCATGGATTAATTAGCTATATCAACATTTGTGGACCCTACAAAATACTGAGCAAATGTTATTTTAGTCAGACACTAAGTGCTTTCAGTTATTTGCCAGACTTAAGTGTTGTGAGAATAAATTATGTTTACCAAATAAGATTAACTTTAGCAGCCGGTGAAATGTTGAATTTGCAAGGTGTACACTGAATATGTAAAATATTGCATTAAAGGGGTCATATGATGTTGCGAAAAAGAACATTATTTTGTGTATTTGGTGTAATGAAATGTGTTTATGCGGTTTAAGGTTAAAAAAACACATTATTTTCCACATACTGTACATTATTGTTTCTTCTCTGTGCCCTGCCTTTCTGAAATGCGTACTTGAGAATGGCGCGTCCGGCGGATTCGACGAAGCAGCGGCCGGCAGGCTTGCGGCAACCACATGTGGCGACCCTGGGCTGGACTCCACTTCGTCCACGGTGAAAGCCGATCCGGTGATCCACATCTTCCCCAATGCTGTAGCAGTTTCAAATGATATAAAATTATTATGTTTGCATAGAGTTGTTCTTAAAATTTTAACACATTTTGCCCCATGTGTTGTCTGTTTACATATTGTATGTTTATGTCACCAAACATAAATTACACATTTTATTTTTTTTGGTATATTTTGTTATTTTTTAATTGTTTGCATGTTTGAATTATTACATTACCCTAAATTAATATTTGAGTATATTGAAGTTTAATGTTTTAATAGTGTGTCTTCATCCACTAATCTTCCTTATTGTAGGAAGAGGTATATAAAATTACAAAATTTGTCCACCACTGCAAACTAATGGCTGAAGTAACATGAGGTGATCTGTAGTTGACTCGTTCTAGCAGGATAATGGCTGCTGCTGGTCATTGCTTTCCAACCAGTCCCGAGGGAGCACTTGGCCCGGATCAGTCTGGGAACCTGCGCAAGATTCTGGGAAGGTGGCGGAGGCTGAGGAAAGGCTGAACAGAAGTGCTGACTCATTTTAGAGCTGATAAGGGGAAGCTGTGAGACTGGAGACGTGAGTGAATGCAATTTCCTCAACGGCTCAGAGAAACACTCATTGGTTCAGCAGGGGTCAATAGGATGGCTGGTATGGAGATTGCACTTCCAGGCAAGTGCAGTCTGGACATTTAGACATTTACCAAACCCATCTCTTGTCGTAAGTGCTTCTAACCATTTGCTTGCGATCCACAGCCCTTTACAAACTTCCAGTTTTCTTTAATGCAAACAGAATGGAGGCATGAAAATAAACTCAACAGCACATTTACATGCCCTATGTACATGCCACTCAGTAATAGCCTGTGTAAACATAAAAGCTATAGCCCAGGGGTTTCATTTATAAAACTCCGTAGGTTTCATCCTAAAAGTGTACGTAGGCACAAAAGCTAGATTTTGCGTATGCTCAAAAGTTTTCAGATTTATAAAACCATGCGTACGCCAGAACCTGCGCAAAAATCCCTACATAAATCCCAGTCAGGGGAAGATTGTGCGTACGTGCATCTCCACTCTGACTCCTCCCTGAAATCACCATATATGGAGCTTACAATGCCTAGTTTTACTATACATAACCTCATCTGCATATCATTTCCATGCATATTCCCATCCACGTGACACCATGTTTAATACCGTCAATGGTACAAGACATTAAGGGAATATGAAATACGGACTGTAAATGGGATTTGTGCCATACACAATTTTTATTGCTAAAAATCATCCAGTATCCTTGTTATGTTTTAGCATAAATATATAAAAATCATAAAAAATTTTTGAATATAGTTGATCTCAATCTTTTCCACTGGCCAAATAGTATTTCAATTGTTTAAAAAAATTCAAATCAAATTTAATTTATGCAGCTATTTAATTATTCTAGTCTATTTAATTATTTTAGCTATTTTTAGCCTATATTTATTGCAGTGTAAATAGAATTGAGTAGCCTATTTTAAAAGGAAACATGCAAATTACCATTTTCTTCAAGTTGTATTTACCTTTGTTCAGGTGTGCTTAATTGGGGTTGGAGCTAAACTCTGCAGGACAGTGCAAGCAGCAGGATTGGACACCCTTTCTTAAAGGGGTCATATGATGTTGCTAAAAAGAACATTATTTTGTGTATTTGGTGTAATGAAATGTGTTTATGTGTATATGTGTATATATATATATGTGTGTATACATGTGTATATATATATATATATGTGTATATAAATATATTCATCCAAGGCTATTTTTCACAAGATGGCACCAGTTAGCTATTGTAACACATTTTGGTATAAAAAGAATAGACCATAATACAAGAGGCATAAAAATAACACTGGTATTTTGCCATGGATGAAGGTGAAATATACAGATTGCAATCATTGTAGAAAAATATTTGAATGCTCAATGCCACAACTGACCAACTCATAAAGTATTACAGAGAGCTGTGTAATAAAATAATAAAATATGCTCTGTCATATGTCTCTGACCTGCACTCATTGCTATTTCTGTAGACATTTCTCAACTGCCATGTGAACAGTGATGTCAAGATAATAAGTGTCATAATTTCTAAACAATCAGAAAAACAATGCCGTGCTTTTCTTTTTCTAGACACAGTGCAGGTAACAATTTACACAAGAATAATACAGTTTTCATTTGATTGATTTGAGAACTAATTGATTATTCATGGCTTAGAAATAAAGTGAAAGGCATGTTCATTCCAGTAATAGAGATTTTCCTCCAGGTTTCTTTCTTTCGTTTCTCTTTCTCTTACTCCCATCATTTTTCCACCCTTCATGCTGAACTGCAGTGGAGTTTGGCTTTAAATAGCTGAGCTTTGACAACTGTCTGTGTGCAACCTACACACACACAGACACACACATGCATGCACATACATCCTCTCATCCTACTCAGGAGCAGGAGGGTTGAGCTGGGCCTGAGACATCTGGGTGGATCTCAAACAGGCGTGTGGGCAGCCATGCATTTCAAGAGCCAGAGAAACTGACAGCCTGCTCTTTACTTTTTAACACTCACACACACACACACACACACACACACACACACACACGCATACTGGAAATCAGTTAATGTCTATATCAGGCAGTAAGACATATTTAACAAGCCCTCAGTGTATGATGAGCCTGGCATTTGTGCTGGCTTCAGCATCTTGGTGGAAACAAGGAGAATAAGTGGCTTTTATTTGATTATGAGAGGATAAATTCCCAGCAGCCTCTATAACTGGACCATGATTCTAACCAAACCTACTCCATGAAGCGCTAGTCAACAAATTTAGTGCTAATTTGCAGGACATATCCGCACTGTACAACCAAAGAGGTAAATCGCTAACTCATTGCCACTAGCAGTGTTGAGCTACTTTGAAACTGTAAATTGTCAAGATAAAAGCTATTAATGGTTAAACTATAGTCAACCTGCCTTTTTGAAAAAAGTAGTTAATTACACTACAAGTTACTAAAAGAACATAGATAACTACACCTTATCTAGATAATTGGATTATTCACAAGTGCACACGCACATGTAACTGTTCTTAACCTCATTCTAATGTGGAGTGCATTAAATCACACCCAAACCATCTCCTTAACTCGACATAAAATTACTTTATCACCCTTTTTTATATATAAATGCATGTTTTAGATCTGATTGTGAACATTTCATCTGTGCATATTTTTCATTCATTAAAATACATAAATAGCCTTATAAATTTATAAATAAATATCCTAATATCAAAATGTCTTAACTGGACCTTCTGGTGAAAAATGCAGACTTCTCTCTGTTGAAGTAAACAGGACTTCTCCAATCATTTAATCTGGCTAAACCCCATCCCTGAAAAGTTTCCATTTGTTATGCCGAACTGATGAATGATCCAATTGCTGCTGGTCTTAAGTGAATGACTCACTGATTTAATGATCCGGTCAGAGTGAGTCTCACAAAATTAGTCATATCTGACTCAAAATCAGCCAAGAACCATTGATTCTTAGTGCTGGAGTCTGTGAAGGGATTACATTGATGGTGTGAAAAGTTAGTAATGTTGAATCATTTTAGTATTATCTACTGTAAATGAAAATTATATATGAAATGCTTGTGTACTTTGTCCACCACTGATAAATTTGCGCTAAATACAATCAGACAAAATATGAGTATTGCCTTGGCTTGCTCAGCTGCAGAGCTGTGGGTTGTGTGACAAAACACAGCAATGTTATGTTCTGTAAATTTAAGTCTTGTTGTAGAAGTTGCTTGTTACTGGACAAGGTGTTTCAAAAACAGCTAGTTAATTAAATATAGTTAAAGGGGTCCTATTATGCTTTTTCACTTTTTCAACATTAGTTTGTCTGTAATGTTGCTGTTTGAGCATAAAAAAGATCTGCAAAGTTACAAAGCTCAAAGTCCACTTCAAAAGGAGATATTTTATTTAACAGAAATCAATTTTCAAAAACTACAACGAACGGCTCGTTTGGACTACAGCGCATATTTTCTGGGATTTGTGATATCACAAATATCGACGAATGGGACGAGACCTGGTTGGTTACAATCATCCGGGTTTAAATCGCGCTCAAATTGATTTGATATTGATGCAATATTTACACTGAAGCTCACAGCAGGTGGCTATGGTAAGAGGCATGACATTTCCCTACCAGGCGCCAAGAGGTGCCAATCACAACACACACTGGCCCAGCTAACCAATCACAGCACATTTTGTATTTCAGAAGGCGGGCCTTCATTTGATACAGGAACTGTTCGAGCCGTTCATGCCAGACTGGGGAGAGAGGTGTTGTAATAATGTAAAATATGTGAAAAATAATGTGTTTCTCGAACAACCTAGTACGAGAGCCTGTTCTAGAACCTAGTACACCCCCAAAACAAAATCAAGACTTTGTAAAAGAGCATAATAGGACCCCTTTAAGTTTTTAATGTCAAACTACAGAATTAACTTTTGCACACCACTCTGCTATCTTCTATGATATGCTATGATGACCCTGATGTTCAGCCTTTGAGAACAAGCACCGGGGGTCTCAATCTCTTCAGAGGTGTGAGCATAAACATTAGCAGTATCTCTGCCTGCTCGGTGGGGGCTTGTGGCAGACAGATGGAATCTTTTAGAAAAAGAGCTGGTCTATGGAGCTTGTGATGGCTTACACACACACACAAAATATGCTCTATTTAGACTGTAACATTTACCGAAGGGGGATGTCACATGATGTAGTCAAATCAATGGAGCTTCCTCATTCGCCATCACAGAAGTATATATATATATATATATATACATACACACAGTGGGTATAGAAAAGAATCACCTTCCTTTAAATTAATCATATATATAACTCTTATATCTATCTATCTATCTATCTATCTATCTATCTATCTATCTATCTGTCTGTCTGTCTGTCTGTCTGTCTGTCTGTCTGTCTGTCTGTCCATCTATCTATATTTAAAGTTCTGCAAAGAAGAGTGGGCAAATATTGCAAAGTCTAGGTGTGCAAAGTTAATAGAGACATATAGACTAAAGTCTGTAATTAAAGGTGGTTCAACAAAATACTGACACAAGAGGGTAATCCTTTTTCCAACTTTGTGATTCTGTTTTGTTTTTTTTTTCTGACATGTTTGTGTATATCTTTCACTTGGATGTTATAAAGTGCACTAAGTAAATACAGCTGGATAAAACAAAAACTGTGTCCGTCTTCATTTCAGACTGCAAAGCAATAAAATTTGATTATTTTAAAGGAGGGTGATTTTGTTCAGTTAAATTTGAATGTGGACTGCAGTCTTTCCACAGATTTTCAGTGGGGTTTAAGTCTGGGCTCTGACTAGGCCATGCAAGGACATTCACTTTTTTCTCCTTCAACCACTGTGTGCTCAGTTCTGCTGTGTGCTTTGGTTCATTGTCATGTTGGAAGGTAAACCTTCTTCCCATTGACAACTTTCTGGCAGAGGGCAGCAGATTTTCCTCAAGAATTTGACAGTATTTTGCCCCATCCATTTTTCCTTCTATCCTGACAAGTGCTCCAGTCCTGCTGCAGAGAAACACCCCCATAACAGGATATTACCACCTCCTCGCTTTACTGAAGGAATGCTATTTGGATGGTGAGCTGTATTGTATTTCTGCCAGACGTATTTAGTGTTGAGGCCAAATAATTCAATTTTAGTCTCATCTGCCTCAGAATCGTCAAAATGCATTTTGGCAAAGCTCAGTCGTGGCTGCATGTGGCCTTTCTTGAGGAGTGGCTTTTTTCTTGCAACCCTCCCATACAAGCCACATTTGTGGAGAATAATTCCCGCAACTGCTTCAGAGTTGCTGTAGGCCTCTTGGTCGCCTCTCTGACCAGTTTCCTCCGGCTCTTTCATCCAGTTTGGAGAGGTGTCCTGATCCAGGGAGGATCTGTGTTGTACCAAATACCTTCCACTTCTTAATAATAGACTTCACTGTGCTTCTAGACATTGATAAAGCCTTTTTTTTGTATCCATCTCCTGACTTCTGCCTGTCCACAATTTTATCCCAGAGATCTTTTTACAGTGCCTTGACACCCAGAGTTGATTGTTTGCTTCAGTTCCACTACCAAGGACTTAAATGCTCCAGGAAAGCTCTTTTCATGATTTTCAAGACAATATCTTCTTTTATATTCCATAGAAGAAAGAAAGTCACAGTTTTGGAATAACGTGAGGTTAGTAAGTGATAACTGAATTTAAAATGGTTTTGAACTATGGTAGGTGTTAGAAACCAGCATACTAAACAACTAAATTGAGATTAAGAGTAACACATCTGTGCAACTGGACTTTTGACTTCAAACGTCATAGTTACTGAGATCTAGCCCTTGAGACTAGCAAAGGTCTCTCCTATATGCTCCATATATATCTAGTCTCTTGATTCCATCTGTCGCCTCTCCCTCTCTATCCCTTTCTCTGCTGTTACTTCTCTTGCTGTCTAACTTCACCACTGTCTCATGATAAGTCAAAATCAATAGGGCCATCACAAGGAACGCATATATGGCCAATTTCCTCCCACCATCCCCCACATGCTTTTATTCTTCTCCTTTCTTGCATCAAAGTAGTTCCTACCAGTAGTGCTGGCTAATCATATCCCCTCTGTGGCACGACGGAGAAGACTGGAGGCAGACAGGCATTCCTCTAGGGTGTGCCCACTACCAAACCGCCTAAAAAAGCCTTCCTCTTTTATTTCAAGAACACCTCTTTAAAAGACTGAGAATGAACCGAGGGTAAGAAGACAATCTCATCGTGTGAATGAACACAGCAGCCACCGTTTAAGCACAAACTGACACATATGTACACAGATGCATACAATGCTTCTAATGCCACAAAAGGTCTATGATGCCTTTAAAATCTCTGCATATGGAGTATTAACAAGGTTAATAACTGTAAAAACACACACAAATATACAAATGCTCACACTGTTAGTGTCAAGTAGCTTGAGGTGGCGGTGAGGCGTGTAAATGCGTTCACTTTGTTGGGGGTAGGGAATAGAACCATCTTCAGTCTCTATTTTCGCACACACACACAACAGTCTTTTGCAAACACTTTTAGAAACGCTTAAACCGTAAGCACTAACACACATGTAAATTCAAATGTGCACAACCCATCATCTAGATACATATGCAATGCTTGTACTGTAGATAAGCACAAATGGGAAACAAGTAAAAGGCATGAGAAATCAGCCACGCACACATTTAAACAGTTGCCAATTTGTTCATCAGTAGCTCAGTGTTATATATCAAGATTTCACATTGTCAAACAATATTATATACACAAATACAGTTAAACACATTGCACTTGCCCTCCCACACCCACCTGCCAATCAAATCGCCTTGAAGGATTTGGGCTGTTTTACTGCAGGGATCTATGTCAATCAAACCTGATACAATACGCCCAACCGACTCGCATCAAATTATCTTTAGCGTGCTGCCCAAGGTACTCAGATATGTCACAACACCCATGGTTTTATTTAATCCCTGGGATCAGTTTCAATCTCCATAATCCTGATTGCATACATGTTGAAATCTGAGCCCTTTTTGCTTTGACCTATCAAATTCGGATTCGATAGGTTCTGGATATGGAGATATGGCGTGAGCAACACTACCTTTTGTGCTGATCTCTCAAAACATATTTCTGTCATTGATTTTAGTGACTACTGAAGACACTGATGGGTGATGGGACGGCTAATGTAGCTATTCATGCATTTTCACGCACCGATCCGAGCACATCTACCGTTCAATTCGTTTTCCGACAGATAAATAAATGAGAAGGCACCTTGAATACACATATAATAGTGCTTAGACGATATCTGGTTTTCACTCAAAAGCCAAAGCGGAAAACCCCACCCAATAAACCCAGATGCAAAAACGCAGCTGCACTCAGTCGGAGCCACTGCATAGTACTTTAACTGCACTGACATGTCATTTCCTGCAAAACATGACACCGACTCATTGTGTCATTCAGTTCACAGTTAGTGTGCAAATGAAAGGCTATAATGAAGCATGTAGTGAGAAGCACATCCTTCGTCATGATGGCGTCGTCCCTTGGGTGCATGATCCTTTAATTTAGCGCTATAGCATTGATTTATTTTTAATCTGCTTGAGTGATAACTTACTATATTATATAGGCAAGCTGTTTTTGCATGGTAGACTGCGTACAGTTTCCACTGCGTACAGTGACCCTACAGTCATGTACACTAGTTTTACCCTCACCGCAAGCTCACACATGCTGCTTCATCTGCTCACGCTCAGCACGGCGGTGGTAGCATGCTCATTGTAGCTTGTCTTGATGACTTATCCTAATCCTTATGTCTTAGGCAAATACCAATAGCTGAATCAATCTCCAGTGTGAAGGCATTCCCCTTGTTTCTCCTCTTTTTTTTTTTTGCTCGAATTTTAATGAAGACAAGGTAGGAGATCCAATCAGAAGGTGGGAGAGACCATTTGCAGTCAGACGGAGGGTGTCGGTGATGGTATAGATGGAGAGCTCTCATGGCTTCCTCTCTCCCTCTCCTCTTCCCGTTCCCCCTCTCGTCAGCACTCTCCCGTGGGTGGTACGACCTGGCAGATTACAAAACACCCCTCCCATATGTCTCTCTACTCTCTGTGCCAGGGTGAGGCTACCGATCTCATTCTCCTGGAGCGTGTGAGTGTGTGAGTGGAGTTAGGAAGCAAGGCTGGAGAAAGAGACATAGTGAACAAGAGCGAGAGAAAGGAAGTATGAATGAGAGTGTGCGTGAGACCAGAGCTGGGAAGCTCGTGGAAGCGACGGAACACAAGCAACACTACTGTCTGCAAAGATCATGAGGGTATCTGAGGGGTAAGTGCAGGCGGCAAGCGCACACACATATACACACACACATACATGTACTACGCACACTCATTTACATTGTCTATGTGTGTATGTTCTAATGCCTGAGGCCCTGCAGACCATACTTCCTTTATCTGGAGTGTGTCTTGTGCACACCACCGGTGATGGCCTTATAATGTGCATGTATAACTGTCTGTCACATTATTGTGTTAACCTGTCCAATATAGCGCCGCACTAAGAACAGTGACTTCTCTGTCAAGCTGTGCTGAGGACGAGGGGCTGTGCCTTTGGGTTCTCTTAAACAATGAGACTTTTCAAAGATGCCCTCGGAATTAGGGAAAACGTACACCTTTATGAGATCAATTTTATGTAACGCCGCAAAGGCTGTCCAGAAATCACTGCGCAAGCCCTGTTCACACTGCAAAGAATCGGAAGCAGTTCACACGCAAATGCATACATATGGACAAATATGTGTTCACATGCACACATTCTCAAACATACACCTTTAGTTGAGATAAAGCAGTGAGTATAGAACTTGCTGGAATCATGAGTATATAAGTCACCTTTTCATTAGGCGAAGGTGCAGGAAGCGGCTTTTCCTTAGAAGCTGAAAGCTTCAATAAGCCCTGCCCTTTGGAATAAAGAGTGCTGTTTAAGGCAAGAAGGAAGGGACATCATAGAGACCCCCACAGATAAAGTTTAGCCTCTGTTCTCTAATAGGTGTAGCTTTAATATGGGAAAACCTTGGAGGCCAGTGTCTGTGAGAGAACTAGTCAGAGGTCAGGTGTGGTCGCACTGTGGTGGCACCAACTGAACCTTGCCTAGGCGGTATTCGACTTTTCATGTTGACCTGCACACAAATTAACCTTTATTAAAAATGTATCTGAGCTACAAATTTACTGGGTAATGTGTAATTTTCATAGGAATCTATATATCTAAAATACTTTTTTTGTGTATGTGCTGTCAGAAAATCTATGTGTTTGTAGGTAATGGTAGCGTGTGTGCTATGTATGTCAGTGGGGGGCTTCATTAGTAAGCTGAGGGAACCTAGGTACATTAGCCTGTGTCTCTCACCTGCGTCCATCCACACAGGAGGAGTCTACCCTGACATTTCCTGTTCTCAGCTTACTATATTACGAAAGGCCATTTAACCTCTATCACCAAACAGCATCCATTGATACGCACTTCATTGCAGATATCCAGAAAATTGCCTTACTGAATGTATGCTCATGGTCTCAGGATCATTTTTTGAGCACCAGTGACCATGCATTTAGTTTGTCAACAGATAAGAGATTTGCAATGCACATAAATTGTTCTAAAGCGAAGATTGCTAAATCACCCCGTATTGAAACAACTATATTTCCATTATTCGGACATACATATGCGCAAGTGTGCATTCGATGCCTTCTTGTGAATAGAGCTGACGTATGATAATAGCCACTTGATGATGCAGAATGAGCCTCATAAAGCAGTATGGTTCCGCCTGGAGTGTGATTCATAAATGCCCCTATTGTGGCAAAAGCCATCTTGACGCCAGCGTTACGGTTGTGCTTGTGCTTTTCACTGCATGTGTGTTCATCACACCCTGAAGAAACACTAACTGATGAGTGCCTAGAAAATTCCAGCATATTGAGACCTTTTAAAATGGCCATAGACTGAATTGTATTTAGGCCTGTTTCTCATTATCTTAACTGAAGATGACTCATTGGCATCTGTCAAGGTTCATTTTAAGCCATGTTTAAAAGTCGCTTGCATTACCCCTTAAACAAAACGTGGTTTAGGACTCATACACATTATTAGCGCTTGTTCAGTGTACCATTTGGACTCAGTTGCGCTCCATATGCTCACTGTGGCTTTGGGTGTGGTGCTTTACGCAACCAAATGCTGGACTAACCGTGAGGATTTACCTAAACTGTGTGTCTGCAAGTGGTTGTGTAATGCTGTTGGTTATTTTTTTGTTTAAGTGGCAATTAATGTATTTTGTAACGAGTGACATTGCAAAGCAAAAGATGCATTTATTAATTGAAGATGACTCATTGGCATCTGTCAAGGTTCATTTTAAGCCATGTTTAAAAGTCGCTTGCATTGCCCCTTAAACAAAACGTGGTTTAGGACTCATACACATTATTAGCACTTGTTCAGTGTACCATTTGGACTCAGTTGCGCTCCATATGCTCACTGTGGCTTTGGGTGTGGTGCTTTACGCAACCAAATGCTGGACTAACCGTGAGGATTTACCTAAACTGTGTGTCTGCAAGTGGTTGTGTAATGCTGTTGGTTATTTTTTTGTTTAAGTGGCAATTAATGTATTTTGTAACGAGTGACATTGCAAAGCAAAAGATGCATTTATGAGCAACTATGTCTGACCGTTACCTTGGTATCTAGGATACATGACGCAGAGGACCCAAATAATATTATCTAATTAGATAAATGAGCCATTATTACAATACTAGTGAGCGACAGCGTTCATATAGATACAGCTACAGGAAAACAGTTTTTGTATTTGAAAAAGACAAAGAAAGACATGAGTGTAAGACAAATGGGGGGGAAATTCTGTAGTATCTGCATTTAATATTTTAGTATTCTCCATTTAAGCCATGTAATATATTGAATACATATATGAAGGTGGTCTTTGGATCATGAAATAATAATAGCATTAATCTATCTCGATAATACGAAGCTCTCCCTGTGGATCCGCTCACAAAATGGCCGTAGATGCAGTGCTGCCCACAGGCTCTGTGATTGACAGAATTCCTCCGAGGATGGATGTGCGCTATATGGTGAGGAGCTCAGGAAGTGTGTGTAGGCAAAATCACCAGCGCACCAGGGAGGTTCCTCGTTTTTGTTCTCTAAACCATAACCGTAGGCAAAGGCAGTTTGAAAGCAATTCGTTTTCTAATGAACATGTTTTCGGTCTGCATTTGTGGAATGCAAATTATGTTAGATGCGTTGTAAAAGATGTCAGGAGATAAACGTATGTGTGTAAGTACGTAAAGCGAATGAGCATATCGTTTGCTTTGTGTTGACTGAGTGGAGGTTTTGTTATGGTAGACTGTGTTTACATGTTGAAATCAACATTCAAGGTTTCCTTCACTCTTTTATTTAGAACAGACTTACAATGGCCAGTTTTATATATAACACTTAAATAATATTGCTCATTCATTTCAGTGATCTTTCGGTTAAAGCAACAATTATTTTGCAATGCAAAACCACATATTAAAAAAAAAAAAAACATTTTTTTTTTTTTACATAAATTCTACCTAATTTATTTATTATTTAGTGTTATCACAAATGTCACTCAGTCTTTTTAATATACAAAATTATGTAACTGCTAATTTAAAGCAATCATAAAACACTGGATGAATAATTATGAATTTGTATGACCGGTTTTTGTGTTAAACTCCGACAAGCTTCTTTAACATTCTCTTTAATACAACAATTACCCTGTTAAACAAGAGAGCCTTCAAAGTGTCTTAGCAGCACAGTATAGAAAACTCTAATTTAAACTGCAAAATATTGATTTAAAACAAGCCATTATTATGAAAATCGCTTTTATGTGAAGGAATGTATTGGCGTGCATTATTCCACTGGTTAATCCTCAGCACAGCACTCGCTAATACTAAATTCTATTCAGTGCCACAATAATGCCAATATCAGACAAAGCTTCTCAGCAGAGCAAATGCACAATACCAACGCTGATTAGTCTATTAAAGAGATAACATGCCTCCCATCCCCCTCCACCCATCCCTATCTCTGTCACAAACACGCACGCTCCCTCATTTTTCTCATTGATTGGTTTCCTATGCCGGAATTAGCCTCCCATTTCCGTTCCTGAGCTAGGCTGTATCCAGTGATTTCAATCCTGGTTCTGGAGAACCACAGCGTTGCACAATTTGTATGTTTTCCTTATTTAACACACCTGACTCAGATCATTATGGACTGAACTGAGTGTGTCAGATCTTCTGGACCAGGATTGAAAACCACTTCTCTACTGTCCTCTTTCTCTCTGTACTTTTTCCCTAGTATAACTGGCAAAATATCTTTCACAGACACAATACCATTTTAATCTAATCTAAACTAATCTAAAATAAAATAAAATAAAATAAAACAAAATAAAATAAAATAAAATAAAATAAAATAAAATAAATACATTTGGTGTGAGTAATTGTAACAAAAACAAATTGCAAAAATGCATTCTGTATTTTACTTTTTATAATGTTTATTCTGTTCTTTCATTTTATACAATAGTGTATTTAAATTAAATTAACTGCAATTAATTTGATAAATTAATCTGTATATCTGTATATCAAACAATGAAATTATTGATATAGACATAGATATAGAGAGTGTTCAACCAAATGATTGGTCATTGGAGAGCACGCTGAATAGGGGCTTTTCTCTCTTTGATCACTCTTAAGAATTCTGACACTCACCCATGTTAAAGCAATACAGCCAATATTCCATGCAACGGCACCATTAAAAGTTATTAATAATACAGGGAGGGTGATTGTGTGTATGTGTTGAGCGTCTGCGCTCCCCAAGGGCTTCATAAAACAGGTGGGTTCTATATCCACATCACTTTGATGGCGGTTTGTAGGGTTTCCCTTCATTGTTTCCCCTTCATTTACATACACGCACCAGTGTGCAAATTCATGTACATGCTTGCACTCAGGCACACGTGTCATGTGACCGCACTGGAGTCTCCTCTGAGTTCTTTGTGTGTAGCCTCTCACGCTGTCACACTCAGACACACCACACACGTGTGTTCCCGTATGTGTGTGCACGTTCTCTCTTGCTCCTGCACACACACTCGCTGCGTGGGCTTTGTGTGGGTGGAGAAAGTGGAGAACAATGATGGGTTCTCTTGTCTGTCTGGTCGCTCGCATCAGGACGTGTGTGTGTGTGTGTGTGTACGTGTATGTCTCCAGTGTTCTGATGCATTTACACAAAGGTGAGCACTTTCTTTATTTGTACTTTGCTGTCTTGTTCTTGCATCTAATGTCATTTCCTGGAAGATTCCTGGATATACTACACTTGATTCTGCAAATGGGTTGTTGTTATATAGTTCATGTAATTTTGTTTAGCTTATCACTGAATTCCAAATGAACCATGGCGGCTTAAACAACAAAATTCAGTTTCTCCAAAACAACGGCTGCCTTTGTCTTCACAGCACCCACATGCCACATGACCATGCGTTTCTTAAATATAAGACGGAATATTACTTTTATCGTGGGAATTTGTTCTCATGAGTTGTTCTCAATTTTTTCATCTCTATCCATTATCCATCCTCACTGTCTATCTTCCCATGACTGTAGACATCTCGCATTCATTCATTTCCCATAATGTGCCAAGACCGAACCATGATGCCGCCCGTAAAGCGTTTCCCAAAAACCACATTCCATCACACTTGTTTACCGAGGGGTTGTCTGGCCTTTCCGCTTTCTCTTTCTCTCCTCCGTTTCTCCCTCCCCTCATTGTCCTCCTCGGCTGCCTGACAGAAACGTGCTGAATCCGTGCTCGCCTATTTCCATATCAAAAGGTGAGGTATCACCACAGGAGTTATTGGCGGGAAATTTTCGCAATTATTATGACAAGGATACTATTAGTTCTGTCTGAGTTTGATTGAGGTTTTATTGAGCTATTTTTATAGTTTACACCTTGGTTTTATCTCTTCATATAGCTCTACCAACCGTAAGAGGCATTATCAGAGAGGCTTTTTTCAGCTTTCAGATGCCGGTGCCAGAATTGCTTTCAACTGTGAGGAGGCATTGTGCACTATTCTTATCAGAAGAACAGGACTTGGTACATAACACTAGTATATGCTTCCTCGTTTTGCTCCAAATGACTCACAGGTTTTGCTTTGTCTGAAAATGCTGATTCACAGTTATTCTCCTGGTAATGAACTACAGTGTTTCAAAATGTATTAAAACAGGAGGTAAAGATGTATGTTTTTTGAAATTCTGCTGTCAAACTATTTCCGTGTGCCAAAGAATAAAACAATTTTTGATTTGAAGATGATTATGATGCAAATGTGGTGTATTTGTTTTTTTTATTCAGCATATTTTAAGATGCATATTTTATCTCATTGTCCATATACAGTATGTAATATAATTAAATGAAGAATGATTTCGGACACAAGTACAAAGCACAGAGTTATACCCTCCCTTACAAAATCGACTAGTCAGGTCTGATGATGGCATCCACTTTAAATGATAAATACGAGTACACAACTTGCAGTCCTTTGCCATATTTCTCAATGCTTTGTAGTTCACAGAGTCATCGGTTCTGTGTTCAGTAGAGTGGAAGAATTTGGCTTGAACTGTAGACTCAGCCTCATATGAACTCACTCCATCCCTCCCGTCAGTTCATCGCTCTCCTCCCCCTCCCATTCACTGCCCATACTTTCATTTCTACATCTTAGCATTCTACAAAAGGGTCAGGAGCGTAAATCACACTATAAATCCCTGTTAAAACTGCTGAAGATTTACTAGATTTTATCTTCAGTAGCAGCTACCTTTTCCTCCCAAGACAGATGTCTTGTAAATTGGGATTGTGAAATTGATGTAATATTCATGTTCTCAGTTGAGCAGGGAAGGGTGAAAGCCTAAAATGAGAGAGATTTATCCGACATCTTTTGTTGTAATTAATTGGGACTATTTACTTATTTACTTAGCTTTTGTATTTTATTTTTTAAAGGTAAAATTATAAATTTCAGTGTCAGCATCACCAAAAATGCCTTATTCTGCATGACCATATTTTAGATCCCTTAATTAGGGCTATGCAAATAATCGAATGATCACTGACAAGCTACGCAATATCGCGTTCAAAATCGGCAATGAATCGCCTGCGATTTTTAACGCGATATTGCGTAGCTTGTCAGTGAACTACGGCTCTGTGTAGTAAATGCCGCTCCATCTGAAAGCACGTTCTTGTAATTAATTGGGACTATTTACTTATTTACTTAGCTTTTGTATTTTATTTTTTAAAGGTAAAATTATAAATTTCAGTGTCAGCATCACCAAAAATGCCTTATTCTGCATGACCATATTTTAGATCCCTTAATTAGGGCTATGCAAATAATCGAATGATCACTGACAAGCTACGCAATATCGCGTTCAAAATCGGCAATGAATCGCCTGCGATTCTGAACGCGATTTTGAGTAGCTTGTCAGTGATCTACGGCTCTGTGTAGTAAATGCCGCTCCTTCTGAAAGCACGGGCTGGAGATTTACTACTGATCACAGAACCGGCTTTACTGACAAGATGCGCATGAAAATCGCATTCGATTATTTGCACAGCCCTACCCTTAATCCTACCAAATACCTCAATTTAACAACTACCTTACTAACTATTAATAAACTGCAAATTAGGAGTTTAATGAGGCAAAATTTGCAGTTAATAGTTAGTTAATATAGTGAGAATTGTTCCCCAAACTAAAATGTGACCAAATATTCTAGCAAACATTCTTACCCACTGCCATTGGTTAGATTTGAAGATAATCCCGCCACCAGCTAACATCATTGGTTGAGCCAACATACTCTCATGGCAATTCATAACTATTTTACATTGTGGTGAATTCGTATGAATGATCTGCTTACGGCCAACTGAGAGTTGGGTTTAGGCGTGGGCCTTCATCCTTACGTTTTTCAAAAGTGTCATACATTTTCTTATGGCTTAAATCATACGGATTCACCGCCAGTTCTCCAAAACATCACATTTTTATCACTTCTCATGAGATTGGTTGGTTTAAGATTAAATAAGAAAAATTGCTTGTTTTTTTATAAGATGATGAGTTACTGCTTACTAGAGTTCTCTTTTGTCATTTATGAATAATGGAGAAGAAAATGGTAAAAACCGTCAATATTTATGCATTGAAATTGCATTGCCAGTCTATAAGAGGATTAGTTACATGGCATTAGTGTGCTGTCAGCATCATGAGTGTGTCGAAACTGGGATTATGACATGAGGATAATTGGCATTTTTCATGGAATGCCAGGAGACAAACTATGTTGGTAATAATGAAATTGTGCACTCGAGGCAAAACAGGCAAGAAAAAAAAAAATGGACATTGGGTAACAAAGATGAACATTTTGTTCTAATTCAATGTTGATATGCCATTGAACTGTTCTTCTGCGTGTTTTTTGCGAAGCGTGTGTGGAGTGAGGATCTGAGCAGATTTCGGAAACGGTTGCCGTGAAACCTGAATTGCTGTGGCTGTATAATCCAGAGAAGAGCTCTTCATGCACTCTTAATATGTGTGCTTTAATAGACGGCAAGACCTGAATAACCGCAGCTTTGAATTAATTCCGTTCTGCTCTCTCTAGCTCTGGCTCTTCACTGACCCTTTCTCCTCACCGTATATATAAAAAAAAAACAATAGAACATTCATATTTGTCTGCTGCACAACTAAACTTCACAGTTCATCCGTTCAGCCATCAAACACATTAGATCCTGCTCTACTCTGCACAGTAGTGATAGAGTGGCACACAAAGGGCTTGTAGCACTAGTTTGCAGAGCCTGTTTTCTACAGGATGACATTGCTTGCGCCCACGGCAGTCTTAAATGGATTTCACACCCATACCTCCTCGGTGGGGGATTTTCTGCTGCTGGGCCCAAAACTTAGCAACAAACTGTCAGCAATTTTACATTTGCTGCTTGAGGATAACAGATGCTTCTTTTCCATGAATTCTGACTGCAGGAACTGGGGTATAAGGAAAATATGGATTCATTATGAGGTTTGTTTGTTTGTTTATTTATTTTCCAAATATGAACACTTTTGGCCCTGTGGACATTTAGATACTCACTTTTCACACTGTCAGTATTAATTAGTCCATTAACAATGTCCAACAGTGGCCTTACATACATCACAGAAGACTTCTGTCATTTTTTTCAATGGCATTTTTCATCACGTCTCAAATTATTTTTTTTTGTGTTTGATAACATGCTTTTTTATATATATATATATATAAAAAGCCAGACTCCTTTGTCTTACTAAAGCTATTTTCATAGCTATCGTAAATACACGACATTAAATCATATTATTACACTTAATTTGACTTAGAAAATAAATATAAATAAATAAAATTGTGATTGGATATGCATATTTCATCTCAAATATGCACTTCACTGACACTGGATCCTTAATAAAGAAATATATTCACTTAAAAAAAAAACTTGTTAGTTGTGGTGGAATAATGATATTATTGATATTCATTTTCACACTGTAAATATTTAATTGGTTTATGATCATTTATTTCTTTTTTTATAACATTTTTATGATATCGTTTTCATAGTTTAATTTTGTAGCTCTGGGACTAAAAGTGGCAAAAATAAATGTAAAATGTTTTCAAGACAGCTTTGATGTGACGTCAAGTAACAAAAACAAAGAAAAAATAAATAAATCAATAGTCAATAATAAATAAATCAATAATAATAATAATAATAACAACAACAACAACTTGACTTGTTTTAATAAAAATCAACCTGTGGGACAGATGAAACAACATAAAATGATATATAACTGTTGGGGAAACCAATATGGCCACCTTAGTATTTTTACATATGGACACCAGAAAAGTGAAAATCTGATATCATAGATTTTCTTTTCTTTTGATCATTTCACCAGTGGCGGCTCGTGGGTTTTAAAATAGAGGAGGCACACTAATTGTATTGGTCTGGGATCCCTGCCGATTATTATTATTATTATTATTTGCTTAACCACTTTAAAATGGCTTTTTGGTTGCTTTTAGTCAGAAAACGTAAAGAAAATGACATACATACAGCAAGATAATATAATTTCACTTACCTGGCCTATCACTTGAAGCAAACATCCATCCCTTCTTAAAAGTCTGTGTTAAAAAAGAGCTGCCTGTTGCGCCATTTAATTAAGCCGATTGCTGTAGCCTATATCCAGCTTAGGCTGTTTTCCCTAAATTTGTATATATATAGCCTACTGTTTGAATGACAGCTTGGTAAATCTGTTAGCGATCAAATATTCAATATCACTACTCATCATAAGTACTTGCGCAGTGGCAGATGTTCAAACTAATATCACGTAATGAGGCTAGCCTCCCTTGCGAGGTTTCTTTTCTCAACAATCCTCAGCGCTAAAAGTTAACACTCGATGGTGATTGGCTAATTTTTTTACCAACGGAGGCACGAGAGCTCATCTCTCCCCCGGCCTCCCCCTACCCTTCTATATCACCTTGCGGTTGTAATTACACCAGCAGATTCGGCACATTCGCGATAGAAAAGTGGAGCTTTCACGTTATGGTATTACAACTGTGAAATTACAAACAAAAAAATACACATTCTGAGACATGAACTGAAATGAATTGTGAATTTTATTAACATTAAATCGTCCTCCTCCCATTTTCACCTCAAAATTATGGGGAAGCTGTGCCTCCCCTG
>NW_015547713.1:748043-758815 GCF_001515605.1 Sinocyclocheilus anshuiensis
ACACACACACACACACACACACACACACACACACACACACACAGGTTTGTTTTTGTGAATTGTGGGGACATTCCAAACTCATTCTGAAGGATTTATAAGCCTTTTTAAATATGGGGACACTCAAAATGTCCTCATAAATCACCTACTTGTTGTAATACCTATGTCATACCCATGTCATTATACAAATTTGTGTCCTCATAAATCACAAAAACGCGCGCGCACACACACACACACACACACACACACACACGCTCAAATGTATGTTCTTACAATTTATCCATTCAGATTTTCTTAATTCCCTCTTTCAGAGACAGACTTCACTTGAGTCCTGCCAGAGCAGAATATAACTTAACAGCAGATATGAAATGAAAAATAATCCCTTGAGTGTAGAGGGCTCTGGAAGGGGAGGCAGATGAGGGAAGAGTCTGATCTCTGGGAGAAAATACAAATAGCAGGGTAAAATGGTAATCACAGTCATTCTGTCAGTTCTCTCTTTACACACGTGTCATGTTTGTCTTCAGTTGTTTCTCTTAGCGTTTCTCTCCTCTGCGCTTTCTTTGGTTATATTCATCACACCTCACTGAACTGCACACATGAATAATTATCCTCTAAACAATATTACACTCTCAGTCACTCTTTATGTAGGGCGATATGTTAATCTAGATAATGATACAGGTTGCCCCAGTAACGGCAGTGATGGCCTAGTCCGTATGGCACACTATATTTTTACACAATTTCATTTGGTCCATGCCCCTGGGCGTCAAAATAACTCTGTAAAATGAAAGTCCCCTTTTTTGCTGCTCCAATTTCCCATCCTAATTTTAAAAGGTTGTGGACAGATATTCTTTTATCAGCTTCCAGCGAGCTGTAAGTGTTTCTTGTCTCTGTTGGAGAAATATCTCTGAAGATCTCAATTAAAATCATCAGTGTGATGGAATTAATTGTAATTATGAAAATACTCTTGTTTAATTTCGCCGTCAATGGCTAAATCACATTTATTCATTCATTTTATTCATTTTACTATAAAAAAAGACAATAACATTAGTCAAAATCATCAGTCATAGATCCTTGCCCTAAAAATAATTATGTTAACAGTCATTTTTATAATCAACACAATTATACTCTATAAAACAATATCTGCTCAAGAAATACCATTTCCTGTAGTGCATGAACCGAAGCCTCACAGATTGAATCAGCATGCAGGAAGCCAGCAATTATCTGAAAGAGAGCAGGTTAATGTACTGTACACTTAACCATCTATCAGCCTGTAGCCCACACCACAAAAGATCTTTTACTAAAGTCACTAATGGCTTTCTGTGAAATAATCAACATGCGTGTGCCTCATAGAGGAAAAGCAGCTGTGCTAGAGAGTCGAGCTGCTGAGAGTGTGATCGCTTTGGCTGAGCTGAGCTCTGCTGTGTGTGTTTCATGCTGTGTGTGCCTACAGCCGTCACCTGATTCAATGGCATTCCAGAAATAAACCCAACATACTAAGATCGGCAAATGCTTAGCTATATTAAAAACATACGTGACCCTGGATTACAAAACTTAAGTCTTAAGTCGCTGGGGTATATTTTTAGCAATAGCCAAAAAAAGAACTGTATGGGTCAAAATTATCGATTTTTCTTTTATGCCAAAAATCATTAGGATATTAAGTAAAGAGCATGTTCCATGAAGATATTTTGTAAATTTCCTACCGTAAATATATCAAAAATTAATTTTTGATTAGTAATATGCATTGCTAAGAACTTCATTTGGACAACTTTAAAGGCGATTTTCTCAGTATTTAGATTTTTTTGCACCCTCAGATTCCAGATTTTCAAATAGTTGTATCTCGGCCAAATATTGTCCTATCCTAACAAACCATACATCAATGGAAAGCTTATTTATTCAGCTTTCAGATGATGTATACATCTCAATTTTGAAAAATTGACCCTTGACTGGTTTTGTGGTCCAGGGTCACATATGGATTATTAACTACATGTATATAGATATTTGATAATGCTATTTTGCTTAATCTCAATAATACAAGTGACTAATATGTCATAAAATTAGGACGAATATACATTTCATTTTTTTTCCATCAGATGTAGACATATAGACAAAAAAAATGTGTTGTTTATGCAAATCCGTCAATCAATCAATCAATCAATCAACAATTGCTAGTTAAGTAATTAATTCATTAATTATTAATTAATAAATAGTTCATTTTTTACATCAGCTACAGATTATATGTAATGTCTCTGTCATCTTTAGATTTTTTAACAAATGCAAATGCAAAAAAAATAAATATGCTACAATTTTTTTTTTAACTATTTAAAAATGTTTAGCTTCATAAAACATATTTTATTCATTTATTTAGCTGGCAAAATCTAATACTGTAATATAATTTATACACTTTCTACCTCAGCCAAATATTTCTCTATGTCAAACTCTGTCTAAATATACCAAAAAATGGTGTCCAATGTTCATCTTCAAAAACAACAACAACGTGTATTTTTTTATTCGACAAAATCAGTAATACAATAAAACATTACAGCTTATGAATGTTTTTCTTTTTACGTTAGCTAAAGATTATGCATAAGCTCTATTTCTGTCATCTTTAGATTTTTAACAAACATCTGAAAACCAAACATACTAAATACTAATGATCTGGTCCATTTAAAAAACAATGTGCAAATGTTCAGCTTTATAAAAACATTTGTTTGTTTCTTTCTTTGTTTATGTATTTAACAAAATCAACAACAACAAAAAATGTAGTAAAATCATTTCTAAATATGTAGCTTTTTATTTTAGCTGTAACTTATTTAACAAACAGAAGTGATGCTCTCTTTGAAGGGACATTTTAGGGGATTTCCCTAGAAACACAAAACAATATTTCATATTCAGTCATGATAAGATGATTCATTGCTGCATCCAATGTCACACGATCACAAATCATAAGTCGGTGAGAGTAATTCTTTTCTTCGCCTGACTAATTCATTCATGTGATCCCAGCAGTGCAAGTGAAGGGAGAATTATTCATGGTCCAGTTTGTCAGCTTTTGTCCTTGAATCGGTTAGTCAATTAATAAACAATCGGGCCAGAACAGCAGCGAGCAGGCAGCTGGAGAAAACCTCCGCTCAGTCAATGAGTGTAATCATATGGCTTAAATCTGAGATCCAGCCCGAGTGTGAGGCAGGTGATTAATGACACTGTTAACTTTGAAAAACAAGTCTGGCTGCGGTTGACCCTCCCCCTCATGGACGAAGCCAGAAGTACACCGCTGTCTTCTTCTACTGTCTTACGTTTCTGGTTGTTTGCTTGTGTCTTTGTGTAGATGTCCTCTTACTCCACCTTTCTTGTTCACTCTCTGTCTGTTGTATTTTTCTCTTCTCTGTCATTCTCACTCTGTCACAGTGAAAAAAAGTGCTCCAAATGTGCCTTTTAGTCAAAAAAACATTCCTGAATGAACTTTCACTACTTTTTGAACATGCCCAGCTTGTGTGAATGTGTATGGAAGTGTGTATTCATAAGTGTGTGCTTGATTGGAAATGGTGTTCAGGATTCCTGTACTGCATTTCCAAATCATTTCATGCTAATTTAACCTTCTATTTAGAACCAGTCAACTGAATCTCCCTTTAGAATCAGAATCTAACACTTGAATTTTTAATTAAAGTTCATCACTTTTTAAATCAATCTGAGAGAAATTCTAACAGATCTTTTTCTTTGCTTTCCCACACATTAGTTTTGATTTGTTTGCTGTTTTAACATTCGGTAGAATTGTGTCGACAAAGAGAGTGAGGAGCTGAAAATATTTCTCAGTGTCTGTTTGATATTTTGGTCTCCAAAACCACAATAATTTTTCAATAGTAATGTGTCCTTTTTTTTCTTGCAGCAGTCAGAATGGCTCTTTCTGAATGATGTTGCACAACACCGTGTGGACCCTCTAAAGTGTAAGTATATTGCAATAATCATATCTCATTTTGTTCATATTTTAATGCTCTTCTTGCATGATGTCAGCCCATCTGCAACAATGAACACAAGATGTAAATTACAAAATATATTCTTGTTTTTCATGTTTATGAACAGCAGCTGGAAATGTATTAACTGACACTAAAACTCATACTGTGCTTATTGTTGTGTGAGATCAGTGTCAGCCTGAAACCCTTCATCAACATTTTAAAGCCATGACAGAATGATAAAAAAAATCTCTTTTTACTGTACGAATGTGAAGACTCATATATAAGAATCTGCTACAATATCTCAACAAGATAAATGATGAAACAACATTTTTTTCAATAAAACATATCATTTCTGACTTCAACACACTTTCAAATTATGTGTTTTATAATTGTGATTGGTGTGAAGCTATTAGTACTAATAGTTATAAAATTATACTAATAGAATATTTACATAATAGAATTTGAAATGTTATATTTTTTAGCTTTAAAAAAGAAAATCATTTTTGATGTAAGTCAGTTTTTCAAAAAGACAAACCTAATTTAGAGCAAAATAGGCTACATAAAAAAATAATAAATTCAAAGTATGCATTCATTGTAAATCTAGTTAATAAATGTGTTCATAAAATAGCAGATGGAAAATGTTCTATGTTAATACTCCTTGTGAATAAATTATCCTCTTTTTGCTTTGTCATGCTTTCCGCTGGATGCCCCAGCTTTGCAGCAGCGGTGTCTGTTGTGTAGCACAGTTGTATTTCCTTTCCTCTCTTTGTTTCGACTGACAGGTAGAAGAGTAGTCGCGTGCCCATTGTGTCACTGTGTGTGTCTTTGAATAGTGTGTGAGTGTGTGTGTCTTTAAATAGTGTGAAAGCACCGGGCTCGCATGCCAATAGACCTTTTCAGCAAATATAACCCCGACGGCATGCAGGCTTCCTTTCATTTCTTTTATTTCCTCGTTCTCTCTTCTCTCTTCTGTGTTCACCAGTAATCAGATTATCAATCAAATAAATTCACAGCCTTTTTAGGCTTCGGCTAAATCTTCTTGCATCCTGTGACTGACTAAAGGTTCCTTTCCATATCTGTCTTTTTGCAAAGTGCGCCAAGTCATCTATTATAAGCTCGATCTAAAATATGAACTTTAGTTTATTTACATTTTTACAGCTATTTATTTATTTTAGTACATTATATTTTGTTGGGTAAAAAAAAAAAATCCTATGAAAATCTTGATCATTTCTGAAAAAAATGATGTTGATCAAATTCATGTCCAGAACAAATTCTGATTTGTGAATTGGTAAACCTTCAAAATGTATTTTTTTTAGAAGCAAAATCACAGTTAATTCTAAATTCTAGATTCAATTTGGATAGAAAAAAAAGTTGTTATACTTCTACAATAAAACGTAGTGCTTAATTTAAATGCAAAATATTATGAACTAATGATTTCAAGCATGCAGAACATAGATTGTTCAAAAATATATTATCGTGCAATAATATAATTCTAAGGCTTTAACTATAATTTTATGATTTCAACTATCATTTTAAAGCAGCTGTTAAAAACTGAAAAATTTAATTTGTTACTTTTTATTACTTGCCTATTTTTGTTTAGGTTTTTATGATTTCTGTTGGCTTTTGCATTATTTCATGTTTGCTATTTGCTATACAGCACTTCATTTATGTTCCCATTTCAAACCATTTTTCTTTCAAAAACACAAAATGCACATTCATCAAGTGTACATGCTTTCGATATTCACACCAAATGACTGAAGAGCTCTGAACAAATGCTTTGTTGGACCAGATATTTAATGGCACTAAATTGAAACATTATTTTTGAATCATTTAGCAACCTATTGGCCATCATTAGCCATAACTGCTAATCGTTACATAATGCAGTTAATGTTGTGTGCCTTGTACATCATGTTAGAGCAGCTTCTGACCCACAGTAATGGGTCTCCAGTCTGCTGTCAATCAAATTCTACTTCTACAAGACGACTGATTTTATCATGTACCATGCAGCTCAAACAGATTCTTGTCCTTATGGATTTTTTAATAGCGATGATAATTAGGCAGGATTGTGATGGGGGGAGGAGGGGACAGGAATGGCTGCAGAATGACTTGCATTTTGTGGATTCTACAGGGAGGCTTATAATCATAGCGGGACTAATTAGCAGAAGATGACTTTAATGGACTTTCTCAAGCATTTCCAGTAAATGTCCTCATCGTCCGTCTGCTCAGTTTAGCAGGACATAAGGTAGAACATGAAAATCTCGGTATCTACCTAATAGATTTTTAATGCAGAAAGTAAATTATATTACTCAGTATATTTTTATTGCAGGGAGTCCCAGCATTAAAAAAAAAACAAAAAAAAAAAAACTTATTATCTTTGCCACTTTCTATTAAACACATAGTTCAAATAAAACAAATGTGATCACACTTGTTAAATGTAACCAGTGATCTTCCCATTTGGATTTAATAGAGTTAATAGATAAATAGTTGTGGTCTGGAGTTATTATTTAATTTTTTTCATAAGCTTTTGTGAACTGGTCGACCTGAATGGTAGGTCAGTACAGTATTTAGAGTGTATTGTATGTGCTTAGAAGTGCTGTTTAACTGAAGAAAAGTAACTCTCTCCTTTCAGGTTCATGCCATGTCATCGAACAATTACATTTTTTTCTGTTGAACTGCAGCACAAATTATTTGTCTTTTCTTTTCTTTTCTTTTTTCTTAATTTTTTTATTATTATTTAGTATTGTGTTTTATTTTGATTTTTGTTTTGTTTTAATGAATAATTTTTTGTTTAGTTTTGTTCTCTGTGTTTTGTTGTGTTGTGTTTTGCTTTGTTTTGTTTTGATTTTTGTTTTGTTTCGTGCTCTGTGTTTTGTTTTGTTTTGATTTTTGTTTTGTTTAAATTCATTCTTTGTTTTGTTTTGTGTTCTGTGTTTTGTTGTGTTTTGTTTTGTGTTCTGTCTTTTGATTTTTCTTGTTTTAATCCACCATTCCTTTTATTGTCTTTTCTTTTTCGCTTGTTTACTTTCATTTTGTATTCTTTTCTTTATTTGTCAATATCTTTCCTTTTTGTTTTCTTTCCTTTTTTTGCAGTTCTCTCATATTAAATCCAATAAAGTCCAAGCATTTATGAGTGCTGCGACTGCTGTCTTACCTCTATGACTTTGTTGTGCTGCCGAGAGGTCCAATGTAAAGGGAAACTCTCTCTTTTTGTTTTTGTCTTGCTCTCTTACACACAAACAAACATATCCCTCTCTCTCTCTCTCTCTCTCTCTCTCTCTCTCTCTCTCTCTCTCTGTCTGCCTGCAGTGCCACGCCTGCCCAGCACACAAACACTCTCATACTCTCAGACCTGTCTGGATACAGACAACCTACGGTTAGACATCTATTTAAGAATTTATCTTCAATCATTCCAGCATGCATTGAAGAGAATTTAAATTTGCATAATAGGTTGGAAATGGCAATGATTCTAGGCTAGTATTTCCATTAGCAAAATTAGACAAAGCAGAAAGCAAACATTGCATTTAGCATGGCTAACTACTTTACTCTGAATAGCAGCATATAATGGGAGATAAAGACGGCCATTTTGTGTCTAGAGGCTGTCCCTTACTGTCTGACTACGGCAGGGAACACAGAAATGGAGAAACGGTCGTGCAGCGTAGAATCAGATTGACTTAAATTTATCCTCCTGCATTCTGTTTTTAAATTATTGTAAATATTAGATTTCGTTTTTAGAATCTTTAATAGAATGTTTAGAATCTTTATGTTATCTTCCAAACAATGGGATACATTTTTGAAGTAAAACAGGAGATTTGTCTCTTTCAGCATTGTTTTACACAGCACACATTCTCAGGGACCATCACTGCATGTCATGCATTTACTGACAGTCTGGACTTCACAAGGCCGTCAGACATTGGCAGTGTGTGTGTGTGTGTGTGTGTGTGTGTGTGTGTGTGTGTGTGTTTGTGTTTTGGAGCTGTGTAATGTATGCAGCAAGATTCAGACCAGTAGCTTGTCACAAGATTTCCCTAGTAATGAGCAAACTGCCTTCTGGCTTAACAGATTCAAGAAACAGATCTGCTGACTGTAGGCATTAGATTATTTTCACAGTTAATATCTTTGTTATCATTGACATTAACATGTATTTCCCTTGGGTTGTAGAACTGATAGTCAAAGACAGTTTGATTTGCACTCAGTTGTGAGAATCCGAAATGCTTGATGCATGATATTACTATATGCTACAGGCAGTTTAACCTGACCTGACTGCATTAACCAGTTAACAGGTCATATTTACATGGTAGCATGTCATATTATGTTTGAAGCTCAGCAATTAATGATTAGCTGTTGGAAATGGAACTACATTTAGCAGTAAATTACATTCACAATTATGAATCACATAGAGTGTTGCAAAATGGCATCTTTGGGTCTCTAAAATGTCCATCAATTTTTTTTTTTTTTTTTACCCCAAAGTCACTTTTGCAAGAGTGTATAGGGGAGATGGACTGATCTTTTTCCAATTCACTTTTTCATGCGGTTTGCCTTTGGCAGCTGCAATGAACGTGATAAGAGTATAAACCGCATCGCTGTTTTGTCTGGTGCCTTTAAAATGACCATCAAATTCACACACACACACACACACACACACACACACACACACACACACTTACTTAGTTATCTAAATCGGCATACCATAGGTTTCTATGTTTTTGTATATTATATTATGTTATATTATATTATATTATATTATTAATAAAATGACTATACTGTCCCTGACAAATATTCTAAAACTGCATATTTATGCATATTTATATGTATTTATTCAATTGATTTGTGCATTATTTTTTCAAGTTGATGCTGTTTCCAGATGTCCCTGAAAGCATGGTTTTCTCAGACTTAGCTGTCTTCTGGGGACAATTTTTAAAGTAAAAACCCAAAGTTAACACACAAGCATCCATAGACGCAAAATGCAAGTCTGATTTAAATATTTGTATCATCTGTCACAGCCGCATAAAGAATGTTTTTTTTTTTTTTTCCCAGACTATAAATTATATTTCTGCTATTTTTATGTATCTTCTGCCTTTCATAAAAAGAGTAAAAGTGGGTAACACTTTATAATAACTTTCATTTATAAATCATTAACAAACGTTATATAATGCTTAACAGATCATTAATCAATATAGTTTCACATAGCTAGAAATATGAGGTAATGTTCTTGTTAATGTTTACTAATGAACTTACTAAATATTACAGAATGATTAACATAGGATTATTTAATGTAAATTGAAATGCTTGCAAATGTCAGTAAACTTTCAGTTCATATGATCTTCATTTGTTGGTCTGTGTTTGTTGTGTAGACCTCTATTTACACATCTTAACAAATAATCGATGAATTATTTGTTCATGTTTTTGCAGTACCCAATCTAAAGTGGAAACTATTCATTATTTACAAATGTTTATAAATGTTTACTAATCATTAATACCTTTATGAGCAGTCATCTCAATGGCAAAAAGTGTCCCGAAAGACCTGAATTTACCCTTTTCACACATCTTTACTAATCATTTATTAAAGGGGTCATATGATGCGATTTCAAGTTTTCCTTTCTCTTTGGAGTGTTACAAGCTGAGGGACTTTGTAGAAAACGAAGCGTTTGAGAGAGGCGGGGCATAGAGAAACTACAATAATGTACAGTATTTGAAAAATAATGTGTTTTTTGAACATTAAAGCATGTCAACATATTCTGTTACACCAAATACACAAAATAATGATCTTTAAAAAAGGATCATATGACCCCTTTAATCATTTGTTCATGCTTTTGCAGTAGCCAATCTAAAGGTGAAACTATTCATCATTTGCAAATGTTTATAAACGATTACTAATCATTTAGTATCTTAATGGGCATTGGACTTTTAGCTAATGTAACAAGGTTTGTGTAAAGGGTGGCTGGTTAAGTTTAGCTAAATGCTTGCTAAAGACATAACAGATTGTAATTTTGGTGCAACATTTTTTTTTATTTAGTCCAGTCTGTGTCTGATTCTGCGTTGCTGTGATTGTTTGATTGATCCTTCTGTTAGGTTTCCTGCTGGGACTTTGAGATATGTTGAAACTGCTAAGTAAAGTACCAGAATTCGAGCTGGGTGGGCCTGCGCTCTGCTGACTAAGCCTAGCTGTCAGGAGAGCTCAGAAGGAATGGATCGGTCTATCAGAACTCTGCCATGTTTGAGGAGGCAAGGCTGGCTGGGATTGTGCCATGGAATCCTTCCCCGCAGCAGCCTCCACAGAACTCAGCTCAGGGTCATTTCCTTAAGAGCTTTAATTACAGCCAGGAGCCATTAATGTTTAGGCCAGCGTTTAGCAAGCAAAACACGCGTGACAAACTGTCCATGTTTCCTGTCTAAAGAGCCGGATCCTGGACAGAATGACATAAGAAGTAGAAAATTATATCACATTGAAGGGATACTCCACCCCAAAATGAACATTTTCTCATTAATCACTTACCCCACATGTCGTTCCAAACCCGTAAAAGCTTCGTTCGTCTTCGGAACACAATTTAAGATATTTTGAATGAAAACCGGGAGGCTTGTGACTGTCCCATTGACTGTCAAGTAAATTACACTGTCAAGGTCCAGAAAAGTATGAAAGACATCGTCAGAATAGTCCATCTGCCATAAGTGGTTCAACCGTAATGTAATGAAGCGTCGAGAATACTTTTTGTACGCGAAGAAAAAAAAAGACTTTATTCAACAATTCGTCTCCTCTGTGTCTCTCCGCATCACTGTAGCGCCATTTTGGAGAATATCCGCTGAACGCAAGCAGCGTACGCTCTTCTGTGT